>NC_083591.1:51901434-52201434 GCF_027579695.1 Neoarius graeffei | reverse complement strand
CCACAACGTAGAAAGTTTGTCTGGAGAAGTATAAACCATGGTTTTTCGATATATCAATCACAAACAAGGCGGGAAAAGGAAGTACATTTTCACGCATGCGCATATTTCATTTCCGCATTATTACTATCGTATAGCACGGTCGCAAAAACTGCCGTGTGAACGCAAGTGGGGCTGCACCGGTGCTAACACGCTTCTCTCTAGTAAGCAGGTTTGTGACGTGTGAACGCGCCACAAAATTTACACTGGTGTAAGATATATCGCAACAAAATACATCGGTGCAGCATCGATGCAAATATGTGCCGTGTGAACACCCCTATAAAAAGAGTTTTTTTGAACTCAGTTCTGGCCTGCCGTACTTCTGTGCTCCACCAACCCGCTCTGATTTCTACAATCAGGTTGAAATGTCGCTTGTAGTTTAATGTGTTAGCTGAGTTTTCAATCATCTCAATTATATCAGGAGGCAATAAATATAAAATGTGTTCCACATCAAAACCTTGCTAGCTAAGTGTGCAATTTTTTTTTCTTCATGCAATGAATATCATGATTGAATCGAGTTTTTGGACAGTTAGAGTGCCTTGCAAAAGTATTCATACCCCTTGAACTTTTTCACATTTTTCCACCTTACAACCACGAACTTAACAGTTTTTTATTGAGATTTTATGTGATAGACCAACACAGAGTAGCACATAATTGTGAAGTGAAACGAAAATGATAAATGGTCTTCAAAATTTTAAACAAATAAAAATCTGAAAAATGTGGTGTGCATTAGTATTCAGCCCCCTGTACTCTGATGCCTCTAAATGCAATCAATTGCCTTCAGAAGTCATCTCATTAGTTAATAGAGTCCTACTGTGTGTAATTTACTCTCAGCATAAATACACTTGTTCTGTGAAGACCTCAGTGGTTTGTTAGAGAACACTGAAGAACAAACAGCATCATGAAGACCAAAGAACTCACCAGACAGGTCAGGGATAAAGTTCTGGAGAAGTTTAAAGCGGGGTTAGGTTTTAAAAAAATATACCAAGCTCTGAACATCTCAAGAAGCACTGTTCAATCCATCATTCAAAAATGGAAAAAGTATGGCACAACTGCAAACCTACCAAGACATGGCCGTCCACCTAAACTGACAGAGCGAGCAAGGAGAGCACTGGTGAGAGAAGCAGCCGAGAGGCCCATGATCACTCTGGAGGAGCTGCAGAAATCCACAGCTCAGGTGGGAGAATCTGTGCACAGGACAACTATAAGTCGTACACTCCACAAATCTGGCCTTTTTGGAAGAGTGGCAAGAAGAAAGCCATTGTTGAAAGACAGGCATAAGAAGCCATGTAGGGGACACAGCAAACATGTGGAAGAAGGTGCTTTGGTCAGATGAGACCAAAGTTGAACTCTTTGGTCTAAATGCAAAGCGCTATGTGTGGTGGAAAACTAACATTGCTCATCACCCTGCACACATGGTGAAACATGGTGGTGGCAGCATCATGCTGTGGGGATGCTTTTCTTCAGCAGGGACAGGGAAGCTGGTCAGAGTTGATGGGAAGATGGATGGAGCTAAATACAGGGCAATCCTGGAAGAAAACCTGTTGGAGGCTGCAAAAGACTTGAGACTGGGAAGGAGATTCACCTTCCAGCAAGACAATGACCCTAAACATACAGCCAGAGCTACAATGGAATGGTTTAGATCAAAGAATATTCATGTGTTAGAATGGCCCAGTCAAAGTCCAGACCTAAATCCCATTGAGCATCTGTGGCAAGACTTGAAAATTGCTGTTCACAGACGCTCTCCATCCAATCTGGCTGAGCTTGAGCTATTTTGCAAAGAAGAATGGGCAAAAATTTCAGTGTCTAGATGTGCAAAGCTGGTAGAGACATACCACAAAAGACTCGCAGCTGTAATTGCAGCAAAAGTTGGCTCTACAAAGTATTGACGCAGGGGGGGCTGAATACTAATGCACACCACATTTTTCAGATTTTTATTTGTTTAAAATTTTGAAGACCATTTATCATTTTCATTTCACTTCACAATTATGTGCTACTCTGTGTTGGTCTGTCACATAAAATCTCAATAAAAAAACTTTTAAGTTCGTGGTTGTAAGGTGGAAAAATGTGAAAAAGTTCAAGGGGTATGAATACTTTTGCAAGGCACTGTATGTAGCAAAATGGAGGCTAATCAATTCAGATACCAGCTCGTAAAATGTCCGTGATACTTTTGCGCCATCACATCATCAAAACAAAGAAGAGAATTTACACACTCTGTAATGACAAAAAGGTTTAAAATGATTAAATTAATTAACTAGAAGGGCACTTGGTAGGTTGCATACCTTGGCCAAGCCACATACACTACCGTTCAAAAGTTTGGGTTCACCCAGACAATTTTGTGTTTTCCATGAAAAGTCACACTTTTATTTACCACCATAAGTTGTAAAATGAATAGAAAATAGAGTCAAGACATTTTTCTGGCCATTTTGAGCATTTAATCGACCCCACAAATGTGATGCTCCAGAAACTCAATCTGCTCAAAGGAAGGTCAGTTTTATAGCTTCTCTAAAGAGCTCAACTGTTTTCAGCTGTGCTAACATGATTGTACAAGGGTTTTCTAATCATCCATTAGCCTTCTGAGGCAATGAGCAAACACATTGTACCATTAGAACACTGGAGTGAGAGTTGCTGGAAATGGGCCTCTATACACCTATGGAGATATTGCACCAAAAACCAGACATTTGCAGCTAGAATAGTCATTTACCACATTAGCAATGTATAGAGTGGATTTCTGATTAGTTTAAAGTGATCTTCATTGAAAAGAACAGTGCTTTTCTTTCAAAAATAAGGACATTTCAAAGTGACCCCAAACTTTTGAACGGTAGTGTATCATCAACATCAAAATCAAGATTCAAAGATTTTTTATTGTCAATTCACTATATATCCAGGACATATAGGAGAATCGAAATGCTGTTTCTCTCTCACCTTACTTGTAAAAACAGATAAAGATGACAAAAAAATATATATTAAGAAAAACTATATATATATATATATATATATATATATATATATATATATATATATATATTTTTTTTTTTTATAAATATAGATAATATAGATAAAAATACCCTCTAAAATCAATGTACAAAATAGCAGTTGTCCAAATATAGTACAATATCTAATGGAGAAGAGCAGCTTATGAGGTGTACTGTATATGAACAGTAGTGCAAATGAGCAATAGCAGCAGATACAGCAGTAATGCAAATGTTTGTAGTGTGATGTGCAAACGGATGAGATCGACTTTCTTGTGTGAATGAATGTGTTACAGACCAGGGGTAGGTAGTGGACAGAGTTCAGCATCCTGACAGCCTGGTCAGGATCAAATCACTTAAACCTAGGATAATACTAAAGCTGTCCACCAAATTTCATCCATTCACTACTTTTTGAGTTAGATTGGGAAGAGATAAATAAATCCTGGATTGGCATACACATCCAGATTTGCATCAAAATCTAATCAATTGTTCCTTGGTCCATGCTCTAAATTTCATCAAAATCCATTTACTATTTTTTGAGTTAGGTTGAGAATAGGCAAAAAAATCTTGGATCTGCATATACTGTATATCCAGATGTGCATCAAAATCTAATCAACTGTTCTTTGGTCCATGGCCCACCTTTTAACATGATTAAATGAATTAACTAGAAGGGCACTTGGCAGGTTGCATGCCTTGGCCAAGCCACATATCATCAACGTCAAAATCAAATCATTTGAACCTAGGATAATACTAAAGCTGTCCACCAAATTCTATCAAAATCTGTTCACTACTTTTTGACTTACGTTGGGAACAGATTAAGAAATCCTGGGTCCACATACATATCCAGACTTGCATCAAAATCTAATCAATTGTTCCTTGGCCCATGGTTCACCTTTGCTCAGAATTTCATCAAAATCCGTTCACTACTTTTTGAGTTACGTTGGGAACAGATAAAGAAATCTTGGATACTCTACATATGGATGTGGATCAAAATCTAATCAATTGTTCCTTGGCCCATGGCTCACCTTTGCTCAAAATTTCATCAAAATCTATTCACTACGTTTTGAGTTAGGTTGGAAAAGGCAAACAAACAAAGGCGAAAACATAACCTCCTCCAACAAAGTTGGTGGAGGCAATTAAAAGAAATGTAGTCGAGAGGACTGTCTGAATGAATCAGTGAAGTTTCGCATGTGAAGCGATAATGTTTCAATGCAAAAAAGTCTTAGCTTTAGTGACTAGGAAGTTAGTTAGTTCATTTATGTTTGCTAGTGAATAGTTTTTGGTAGTCTACAGACAAAGTTAAGAACACGGACATGACTGTTAGCTAGTTAGAACAGTGTTACCCACTTTATATTTGCTAGTGAACAATTTCTGTCAATCTGTGGACAAAAATAAGAAAATAGATATGACAGTTAGCTAGCCACAAGACTACTGGCTAGCTACAAGTCTGTTAGCTATGTACCAGACTGTTAGATAGCTATTAGACATACAGCTCAGTTATAATTATAACCTAACTTGGTTGGAGTGACTGTTTTCTTTCCCATATTTTTTAACCCTACTGGTCTGGTCTTGCAAACAGAATACACAAAGAATACACAAAGCTTCCTTCTTATATATGGCAAGATTCAGGCCCTTAAGCTCGGTATAAATGGGGTTCACTGACAACTACTGTAATTGGACTTTAAAGGTATTCATACTGTGAGGAAAATAGGAAACGTGGAAGTGCGCTGAAGACCTAGCAACCAGCAGTAAGGATCTGTAAACTTAGTTATTAGCACTATTTTTTCCTCTCTTACTGTTTTTATTTCTCTTTTTGCTTCTTGTCCTCTTTTTATACCCCCTCTCCATGCCTCATTTTGCTAATTAGTGCTTGTGCAAGTGGAAGGGAAATCAATTAATGACCGACGAAATAAAGTACACATAAAATGGAGCCCAGCAGAGGGAGAGCAGGAGGCAGAGACATGGCAAATGTCACCACGTTGTTTTGCTACATAATTAGAGAGTTAATGGAAACCTTAATGAATGTGATGGCATCCTTCTCGACATTGGAATGGAGACTCCATGAGGGGGCGGAGTGGAGCTTGATCGAACAGGAGAGGCACAGCATAGCACCTACGGTATTACAGCTTGAATGATTACAGCTTGTGAAAAACACAGCGCAAAGTTATTCAGATCAATGCCTTTATATGTAAGCAACTTTTGTGTTCATGTTAAATGAGTCAGTCAAATGTGTTGCTGCCACCACTGTGGCTAATTATACAAAATTATTAGTTATTGTGTTTGATGTGGCATGACCAGCTGTTCTTGAGTGGAAAAGTAATTTCACTTCTAGCTCCCAAATGTGCTGGGCTGGAGTCTGTAATCAGACGCAAATGCAAAAGTTGCCAAAATTCAAGGCTTAACTGTTGAGGAAGCTGGCACCAGAATGAAACACTGCCTGCATCACATCATCAGTCAGAGACTTTAAACTACAACTGGTGGTGTCTCGGGCTCGGGAGGACCTGAGAATTGGGGAAAGTGGAGTTACCCCTTAAACACCATTGCTCCCAGGTCTGTTCTGACCCAGAGTGGTAGCACCTGCTTGGGTTCCAGCTATGGGTTAAATAGTACATCACCAATAAGGCGCTAGCAGCAGGGCACTATTCGGTGCAGTGTGGCAGATGAACCCAGCAGGGTCAATGGCACACCACCAGATGGCATGCAGAAGAGCCATTCAAATGGCCAATGGATGGCATCACTCGGCAAGTCAGTTGTCACTGCGGGGCAACTTCTATACCCGTCAGATCTGTGGCACTTTTGTGCACCACTTGGCATCAGGTCTGGTGGTCCAGAGAGACAACACAATGGGGGCACGACATTATTTGTCTTACCTTACTGTGCAAGGCGCTTCATTAGGAGAGGAGTACGTGGGAAAGGGATGCATCGGATAGAGCAACATGGTGAAGCATAGTTAAAAGCTCAGTGTCTGCAATTGAAGACAAGTGGCAAAGGGAGTACACGAGAGCTCACGAAACCAGATGTTCCATAGCAGCTCAACCAGGCCATTCATGCCACCGCTGCGGACAACTCTGTTGCTCTGGAGCAGACAGCCCATCTGCGTTTCTGTGTATCCTAATGAAGCAGTCATCATTGCTAGTGATGGACAGCCGACAATGATGACCTCAGTCAGAGAACCGACTAGTCCTTTGGTCAATGCATAAAATCATGAGAATACAGGTCAAGAGCTTTCAGTTAATGCTCAGATCAAACAAAAACAATGTAATCAAGGGATGGCCAAATGGGTTTGATCTGGCTGCAACTCAAACAGCCACTCTTTACAAACATGCTGAGCAGAAAAGCATCTCAGAATGCCCAAGACACTGAATCCTGAGGCTATAACAATAGAAGACCACATCAGATTTCACTCTTGTCAGCCAAGAACATGAATCTGAGGTTGAAGTTTGGTCCACTCTGCATAATAAGATGCTTTTCTACTCAGCATGGTTGTAAAAAGTCGTTATTTGAGTTACTGTCAGTTCAAACCAGTTTGGCTATCCTCTGATCACATTAACTGAATGCTTATTTCTACAACTGTGTACTGAAGAAATATCAAGTATCATGATGTTCTAAACCCCACATGTACCGGTATTTTGTTCTCTAGTTTTGATGGGATAATAGGCTGCTATTCCATCAAAGGCTCACTCCTGCTGTCTGACTTCAGATGGTTTTAGCTGGAGGCCAAATAGCTGGTGTTTATCAAGTCATTATCCTGCACAACTTGGTGATTCAAAAGCCTCAGGGTCAGCACAGTTTACAGTGCATGATGATATTATTGCTGTAAAATGCTGTTTTGTGAGGAGGTGATGGGTAATTGGATCCTGGCCATAACTTAATGGATTGTAATGGCCAGATCAGTGCTGGAATGTTCAAAAATAGAGCAGCAGGAATATAAAAAATAATGAGAGAATCATTGGATTTGATATATCTAGCTCTGATTACAGGTGTCCTCCATCTTTTTTTCTGAAAAAATTAATGGAATGTCAGAGATGGCCAGCGACTAGTGGTTTTCTTTGCCCACACAGATGTTCTATGCTGGCTAATCGATCCCAGAAAGAAAAAAAAGCCTCGCCTTTCAATGTTCAAGCGATTTATATCGCTTCCACTGCCCATAATTTACTGCAAAGCCAATTATGCCACCATGAAATTGTCTTTGATTTGGGTCTAACATGACCAGAAATGATGCCATATTTGTTGATCGATTCTCGCACTCTGATTGGCTGAGCCGGACCACGTGACCACACCGTAGCATATGTAGTTATGTTACTACAGAGGGTAACTGAGAAAGCCAAGCACACACACATCTGGAGGGAAATTTCATACATATCTCGCAAGTATTTTACAGGGAAATGGTTAGTAATTTATGAGCTGAGAATGCACCAGAAGCCACCAGAAGGCATGTAAATTTCAAAATTTTCTGGGAGGGTATGCACCCAGACTCCCCTAACATTCGTGCATTAGCATTAACATTAGCCACCCACTACTTTTTTTCAGCCGGCTACTTCAGATTTTCTGGAGAACCCTGGAATGTACATATATTGACGATGGTTGTAAAATTCAGAGATCGACACCAAACCTTCCTGTATGGTTCAGCTGTTGCTCATCTTTTGTTTCACATACTTGTGTTTCTGAACCTGAAAGATGGATGTGAACTTTTCCCAACAATGGGATTATCTTCATGCTTCCTGCCAGGTTACAGAAAAACTGGAAAGTCCAAAGTCCTCTGTCTTGAAGACTTTCCCAAGGAGGAAAACCTTCTGTGTTCAATAAACATAAACAATATTATTATACAAATAGGACACTTTTTTGATGGAACAAAAACATGTTCTATTCCCTTCTAGTGGGTTTCATTCATTTGGTTTGATAGCATGCAATATTGTTAGCATATTGCTTATCCTACATGTATTACATCACTCTACCCAATGGAGAATAAGCGTTGAATATGGTTTGTGATATTGCATGGTTGTCAAGACAACATGACATCACATGTCGGAGCTGATACGAATATTCAACGAGAACGTTTTCTATGACGCATGCGCAGAAGCATTTCTTTGTTCGTCAGTGGTGCCCACAGTAAACTGTCGCAGTGAACTGAAAATTCCATAAGATACATCCATCCATCCATTATCTGTAGCCGCTTATCCTGTACAGGGTCACAGGCAAGCTGGAGCCTATCCCAGCTGACTATGGGCGAGAGGCAGGGTACACCCTGGACAAGTTGTCAGGTTATCACAGGGCTGATACAGAGACAAACAACCATTCACACGTACAGTCAATTTAGAGCCACCAATTAGCCTAACCTGCATGTCTTTGGACAAAACCGGAGCACCCGGAGGAAACCCACGCAGACAACATGCAAACTCCACACAGAAAGGCCCTCGCCAGCCGCTGGGCTCAAACCCAGGACCTTCTTGCTGTGAGGCAACAGTGCTAACCACTACACCACTGTGCCACCCCCATAAGATACATCTCATCTCATCTCATCTCATCTCATCTCATCTCATCTCATCTCATCTCATCTCATTATCTCTAGCCGCTTTATCCTGTTCTACAGGGTCGCAGGCAAGCTGGAGCCTATCCCAGCTGACTACGGGTGAAAGGCGGGGTACACCCTGGACAAGTCGCCAGGTCATCACAGGGCTGACACATAGACACAGACAACCATTCACACTCACATTCACACCTACGCTCAATTTAGAGTCACCAGTTAACCTAACCTGCATGTCTTTGGACTGTGGGGGAAACCGGAGCACCCAGAGGAAACCCACGCAGACACGCGGAGAACATGCAAACTCCCATAAGATACATATTACACGTAAAACTTCTGTGCTAGCGAGCGGCTGTGACAATTTGTAAACAAACATGGCCACCTGGTTTGTTCTGTCGAATGTGTATGTATAATAATAATAATAATAATAATAATAATAATAATAATAATATTAGCTGACATGGAGTGGTATATCAGATATATTCCATTCAGCTAGCATGATATTGAATGAGTCGAAGATGAGATGGAATACATCTGATATACCACTCAATGCCAGCCAATATTATTTAAAAATTTAATAAACATTTCCTTATAAACAGAAAGCTTTACCATCTCAAGGATCAGGCAATGATTTTTTTTTTATTTAAATCTTGGATTATATGGATTATTAATTTTGGATTATGGAATGTCCACCTGTTGTTACTATGGAAACAAGAACGTATTAGTACAATCATATTAATCTAAACCCGTGATTCAAATTACAACCAGAATTACTATCTGAGTTGCTGTTATGAACAACTATTCAGCACCTTCTAATCCCAGTGTTAGTAATAATCCCCTTTTCTATTCTGTTCTACATGTTCTACCTATTTGTTGCGGAAAAATTAATAAGTAATGTCGCTTTTTGATGATCCCCAGGGTCACAGTATTGCATGGTAACAAAGGTGGCCACAAGAGTCTAATGACTCTGAATGGAAAAAAAAAAAAGCTGCTGTGTTTGGTTTCAATCCTCATCTTCCATGCGGAGGCTGAGATTTGTGTAATCTGTGTGTGGTTATTGCTGCTCTGACCCCAGGTTAATGCTGTGCCAGGAATAGCGGCCTCAGTAATCAGTGTTTCCCAGACCTGCTCCTCATGTTTCTCCCTGAACTACATATTTTATTCTGTCCTTGTGCACTAATATACCTCATGAAGGATTTGTTAAGGATCTGATGAATTGAGCCAGGCCCGTGCTTGAGAAGGAAATTTGAAGTACATTGTAGGAAATGGGGCGGCATGGTGGTGTAGTGGTTAGCGCTGTCGTCTCACAGCAAGAAGGTCCAGGTTCGAGCCCCGTGGCCGGCGAGGGCCTTTCTGTGCGGAGTTTGCATGTTCTCCCCGTGTCTGTGTGGGTTTCCTCCGGGTGCTCCGGTTTCCCCCACAGTCCAAAGACATGCAGGTTAGGTTAACTAGTGACTCTAAATTGACCGTAGGTGTGAGTGTGAATGGTTGTCTGTGTCTATGTGTCAGCACTGTGATGACCTGGCGACTTGTCCAGGGTGTACCCCGCCTTTCGCCCGTAGTCAGCTGGGATAGGCTCCAGCTTGCCTGCGATCCTGTAGAAGGATAAAGCGGCTAGAGATAATGAGATTGTAGGAAATGCAAGATCTCAACAGGACTGCATTACTGTGTAGCAAATAGTGAAATAAGGTTAGTGAAATAACGTTTGTATGAACAGCATGTTTTCATTTGGCCTTTAAAGACATTTAAAAGTGTTTAATCTACATAAAAGTAGTGTTGATTTGAGAATAAATAACATATTTACTGAATATATTGTTAATTTTGTGCGGCGTTGTGATGAGCGTTTACTTTAAGCGTTTTTTTGTTTGTTTGTTTTTTTAACGCTGTGTAATGCAATACACCAAACTCATGGGCGCCGCCATCTTGGGTTTTTTAGTGATATTCGTCACCGGTCCATGTGTTTTGTTGTTGCTTCCAGCTCGCTCACTGTTAGTTCAACCAGATTGAAACTCATGATTCCTACCTAGTGGTTGAATCTCTCATGCTGACTTGATTTTCCAATAAAATCAGCTGAACACTTTGCTGTCTAGTGCCCGCGAAAGATTGGACCACCAAGGAAAATTTTGTATCCTTCCTAAAAATCAGTGATTTTCCAATTTTTTTTTCATGGAGAAAAAATGAGATGTAGAAATATCAGTAATACTGTTGTGAAGTGAATTAACAAAAGTTTGACCCTTGTGTCCACAGCGCATTCGAGCACCACCATCATTAGTCATGCTTGGTGTCCACAATTTAAAGTGAAGATACCTGTGAAATTCTGGTTTTTATGTTTAAACACAAAGGATGGACCAGTTTCACTGATGTATTACTTTTAAGCCTTCTAGGTGCATAATTGTGATCTACAAGAAGAAGAAGAAGAAAAAGAAGAAGCCTTAATCTGTAATTCTTACCCTGATATGCAAAATTCTAAATCTCTTCATTTTTGGCTTTTTGGTCTATTAATTTCTGATTGAGGTTCTTTTTTTCTCATAATGGAAAATTAAACCAATGGAAAATGATTGCTGGTTTGTGACCGGGGCAAAGGACCAAAATGGAAATTTTATAAAACACTGGATTTTCAAATGTTCATAACTTTTTTTTAGACATATTTAATTCAGATCTTCACGCACTTTAATTTGATACATTACATAACACTATGATAATGACTTTAAATGGCCTGTGGGGTGGCACAGTGGTGTAGTGGTTAGCACTGTTGCCTCACAGCAAGAAGGTCCAGGTTTGAGCCCCGTGGCCGACGAGGGCCTTTCTGTGCGGAGTTTGCATGTTGCCCGCGTGGGTTTCGTCCAAAGCCGTGCAGGTTAGGTTAACTGGGGACTCTAAATTGACTGTAGGTGTGAATGGTTGTCTATGTGTAAGCCCTGTGATGACGTGGTGACTTGTCCAGGGTGTACCCCGCCTTTTGCCCATAGTCAGCTGGGATAGGCTCCAGCTTGCCTGCGACCCTGTAGAATAGGATAAAGAGGCTAGAGATAATGAGATGAGATGAGACATAACACTATGAAAATGACTTTAAAAAATGGTCTGCGGGGCAGCGCAGTGGTTAGTGCTGTCGCCTCACAGCAAGAAGGTCTGGGTTTGAGCCCCATGGCCGACGAGGGCCTTTCTGTGCGGAGTTTGCATGTTGCCCATGTGGGTTTCCTCCGGGTGCTCTGGTTTCGTCCAAAGACATGCAGGTTAAGTTAACTGGTGACTCTAAATTGACCATAGGTGTGAATGGTTGTCTATGTGTAAGCCCTATAATGACCTGGCAACTTGTCCAGGGTGTACCCTGCCTTTTGCCCGTAGTCAGCTGGGATAGGCTCCAGCTTGCCTGCGACCCTGTAGAACAGGATAAAGCGGCTAGAGATAATGAGATGAGATGAAAATGGCCTGTCATTGCTAGTTATGGATTAGCTATGGAAAGGTTTAATGCTGGATTTATGTTTCAATCAGATAGCAGAGCTTTAAAATCCACAGAAGTGGTGTAAGTTTACCCAACATGGCACTCCCCCGAGGGCGACGTCACGGAGCTCTCCGAGTCAAGTTACTTCTTTGTCTTCTTTTCTTTCTTACTTTTTTGTGCCGAGTTAAGACGCACTCTGCTAACATTTTCTATGATCGGTCGACCTTATTACAACTGAGAGAGCGGAGTCATTTAGGACTTTTCAACCAGAGTGTGCTGGAATCCTACCTTGAGCTAGCATGCTATGCTGACTCGATGCTAGGCTGGACCCCGACAGGGAGCTCTCCTGAGAACAACAGGCCGAAGCGGAGGCGTGGCAGATGGGGAGGAGCTGACCGAAGGCTCCGGCGCTTGGTTAGCAATGGAAGGCTAACCCTCCTGGTTATATTGTTTGCAAACATTCAGTCTTTGGAAAATAAAATGGATGAACTCCACGCTCGGATTTCCACACAGAAGGACATTCAGGATTGCTCCATATTGTGTTTCTGTGAAACCTGGCTGGGGGAGAGGACACCTGATAAAGCAATAACACCAGATGGCTATACAGTCTTCAGAGAGGACCGACGCGCTGCGGAAAGTGGCAAGACTCATGGAGGAGGAATGGCCACCCTTGTCAAACAATCCTGGTGTACCGACTGTAAGATCATCTCAAAATCTTGTTCTGAAAATGTGGAATATCTGACTTTGAAGCTAAGACCATTTTATCTGCCCAGAGAACTGCAATGCATCATTGTGAGTGTTGTGTATATTCCCCCCCTCTGCCAAGGAGGAGGCTGTACTGAAGGAGCTACATGACATGATCAATGAGCATGAAAACACATATCCTGACGCTGCTGTCATTATTCTGGGAGATTTTAACCATTGCAATCTCCGGAAAAACATGCCTAAACTGCATCAGTTTGTGACTTTCCCCACCAGTGGAAATAAAACACTGGATCACTGCTACAGCAACATCAGAAACGCATTCTCAGCTGAATCAAAACCCCATTTTGGAAAGTCTGACCACCTAGCAATCCGTCTCAAACCAGTTTATAACAAAAGGCTCAAGACAAAACCAGTCACAGTCGGAACGGTTAACACCTGGACTGAAGGTGCACAGGCTAGCCTGCAGAGCTGCTTAGAGGCCACAGACTGGAGCACTTTCAAAGAGACCACTAATGACATCCATGAATACACAGAGACTGTGAGCGACTACATCAGCTGGTGCACATCCATATGTGCACCTCCCAGGACTGTGCGTATGTTCCCCAACCAAAAACCCTGGTTTAATGGGGACATAAAACAGAAAATCAGGAAGTGGCAGGAGGCCTTCAGGTCAGGAGATCAACTGGAGTATAAGAGAGCCCGGTACGAGCTGCAAAAATCCATCAGAGCAGCAAAAAGGGCTCACTCCCCAAAACTTGAAAGCTACTACCTCAACCACAACACACACAGTATATGGCAGGGAATCCAGTCTGTCACAAACTATAGAACCACAGCAACCACAGACCCCCAAGATGCCACCCTGCCAGACAGCCTTAACACCTTCTACACCAGGTTCGACAGGCTGAATACAGAGACACCCTCAAAAGCCCCCTGTGACCCTACGGACACTGCCTTTCAGGTGACACACACACAGGTCCTGAAGGCTCTGAAGAAGGTGAACCCCCACAAGGCTGTGGGACCTGACGGAGTCCCTCCCAAAGTTCTGAAGGCCTGTGGGGAACAACTAGCTGGTGTGTATGCTGACATCTTCAACTTGTCCCAGACTGTAGTCCCCTGTATTTCCAAATCTTCCACTATCATACCAGTCCCCAAAAGACCAGACACATCCACCCTAAATTACTTCAGGCCAGTGGCACTCACATCAGTCGCCATGAAGTGCCTAGAAAAACTAGTCCTCACACACATCAACCACACGGTCCCGGACACTGTCACCCCCCTTCAGTTTGCCTACCGCCCCAATCAGTCAGTGGACAATGCGGTAGCAATAGCCCTACACCACACTCTGCAACACCTGGAAAGCAGCAGAACGTATGCCGGGATGCTCTTCCTGGACTACAGTTCTGCCTTCAATACCATCCGCCCGGGCAAGCTGATCGAGAAGCTTACAGACCTTGGCGTCCCAACTCCCACCTGCAACTGGATTCTGGACTTCCTGACAGAAAGACCACAGGTGGTGAGAATGGGAGGACAGGTGTCTGCTGAGCTCACAGTCAGCACAGGATCCCCACAGGGCTGCTGCCTTAGCCCCAAACTCTTCACCCTGTACACCCATGACTGTGTCTCCACCCAGGACAACACCTTCATCATCAAATATACTGATGACATCACTACCCTGGGGCTCATCAAGGGGGGAGATGAGTCAGGGTACAGGGCCCTGGTAAACAACATTCTTGTCTACGGAGAGGAGAACGACCTCATCCTCAACACAGACAAGACCAAAGAAATAATACTGGACTTTAGGAAGAATCTTCCCCCTCTACAGCCTCTCATCATCAAAGGGACTGAGGTGGAGAGGGCCGACAGCTACAGATTCCTGGGACTGCAGGTTACATCTGACCTGAGCTGGACTCTTAACACCACAGCCACAGTGAAAAAAGCCCAGCAAAGGCTTTATTTCATCAGGCTGCTCAGGAAAGCTGGTGTGAACCATCGCCCTCTCACCCTGGCCTACAGAGGACTGATAGAGAGCATCCTCACCGCAGGCATCACCGTCTGGTACGGTAACACCACACAGGCAGAGAGGAAGGCTCTGCAAAGAGTCATAAAGAATGCAGGGAGGATCATAGGGACAAAACTTCCTTCCATGGACTCTATATATGCGTAGCGCTGTTGGAAAAGAGCAGAGGGAATCATCAGAGACTCACTCCACCCAGCTCACTTTCTGCTCAGACACAAACACTGCAAGTACAACCTGAGACACAGCAGATCGGACAGCATCATCACTCATAGAACACGGTTCTTCAACAGCTTCTTCCCTGCTACAGTCAGACTGATGGCAAAACAAAATTAGGCCAAACAAAATAATATATGTGTTTCCGGTTTCCCAACCGACCCTGTAAAAACACTGTGACCCTTCAACTGTTTATAACCACGATAAACAAACTATTTCTCGCGCCCAACCCTACCTGCTTGGCAGCCACCTGGCGAGTCAAACAAGAACCGCTAGGGCGTGTCATATAAACCACTCGGTATTTGCCGAAAGACACGAGGCCCGTCAGGAGTAAATTGACAACCAACACGCACCTCCCTCTACCCCAGCCCTTTCAAACCAGCACGGGCACGGCCTGGTAGGACAGTGCCTCGGCCAGTCATTCGCCACCGTGCAAGCGCTGCTCAGCAACTTAAGTTTTGACTTGATCCGTGGCTCCAGCCCACCTTTAAACGTTTATAACTCGGACACCGAAGGTCGCAGCAAAGCCAAATTTCATAGGCATTTCTAGACAGGGGTCACCGTTAGATGCAATCGAATACATAGCTGAACAATGCTGCGTATTCTTGCTAGTGTTACAATGATGATTATCTTAGATTTTTAAGTAGAAAAACTGGCCACCCTTGTGTTCATGCCTCGAAGGGTCGGATGTAAATGACTGCTTGCACATGCGCAGTATATTTCATCAATTCTTCCGGGTGCCTATAAAATGGAGGTTCGCCTCGGAACAAAAAGCGACACAGTGGACAGAAATGTTTGCTTGTCAAATCAGCCTACTGCAATGCAAAAGATATTCACAACAATTAAAAATATTTCCAAATGAAGAACTATAGAGTAACTACAACATTGTTTCCTACAACAAATCACACAGTTCTGACATTCTGGGATCAGTTGCAAATGTTTAACGAGTATTTTGCAAAAAAAAGTTTTCAAAGGAAACTTCTCACTTTTTCCTACCTACCCTAGAAAATTTGTCGTAAACTTTTGGGATAAACTATTTTTTTCCCCTACCTACCCTATTTTGAAAACCAAGGAAACAGGAAACACATATATTATTTTGTTTGGCCTTATTGAACAAGCTTAACAATAACCATTACTACCTCACTTCACTTGTCATATGCAATATGTGATATACTACTATCTGTGAAACAGGATTATGTGTCATATACCCTTTGATAAATGTGCAATACACTCTCAGAAAATAAAGTACGTTATTGTACCTTTAGGGGTACAATGGCTTGTCACTGGAGCAGTACCCTCTAAGGTACTTATTTGTACCATTTATGTACTGCTTGGGAACATATATATACCTTTTCGGCCATAAAAAGGTACACATAGTTACCTTGAGGTTCAATAATGAGCCCTAGAGGGTACATTAGTGTAGACTGTACCTTGGGGGAGAGAAATGGACTCCTACAGTACCCCTATTTCTGACAGTGTATTTTAACTGTGCTATATCCCCACATAACTTTCATTCCCCTCCCAAAATGTGCAATATTGCCATATAACTTTCCCCTCTTTTAATAATCCAGGAACAGCACTCAGGGCTAGCCTTTTATTTTATTAATGTTATTTAACATTTGCCCTCTCCTTCTGTTTAATACTTGTATTTAAAATTTTTGAGCATATAACCCATTTTTCCTCCTCCCCCCAATGTATTGTTTAGTGTTTCTATATTTTATATTTTTATTATAGTGTTTTTATTTTCTAATCTGTTGACTGAGAGAGCCCTGCACAAAAATTCCAATGTGTCTGAACTGTTGGTTTATGCACAAATGGCAAATAAAAAAACCTTGACCTTGAAGTTTGAGCAATGTCATGATGTCATGACAATATCATGACTAAATATGTTAAAATATACACACTTTTCTGTGATGTAACACTTTTTATAACTCTGTTTTGATGCAAAAAATCTGTTTGTGGTTTCTTTGTGTTATTTCATAATACATCCTTGAGTTGAGTAAACAAGTTGCGTATAACAACATCATTGCTGTGAATATTACCGCTAGTAACTTACCAAGCTAACATTGTAAAAGTCACGTTGCAACAACTTACATTCTTTTGTCCTAGGGTTTGGCAAAATGCTCCATTCAGCTGTATCCTGTATCGTAAAAACGTTTATAGATGTCATGATATACTCTATAGTATATCAGGAATAAAACATGACAGGTCAGGGTGTGATTATTTTCCCATAAAAGCATATCACAAACTGATTTATTATTCTTATACCACACCAATTTGCCAACGATTACAATATGTAGCACATTCATGAATGGTATGTCATACTAGTTATCCATGTATAGTTACATTTTATTTTGTGATAAGTTGTAACTACAGAAATGGTAACATATTAGAATGAGTGTGTTTATATACAACCCTGATTCCAAAAAAGTTGGGACAAAGTACAAATTGTAAATAAAAACGGAATGCAATGATGTGGAAGTTTCAAAATTCCATATTTTATTCAGAATAGAACATAGATGACATATCAAATGTTTAAACTGAGAAAATGCATCATTTAAAGAGAAAAATTAAGTGATTTTAAATTTCATGACAACAACACATCTCAAAAAAGTTGGGACAAGGCCATGTTTACCACTGTGAGACATCCCCTTTTCTCTTTACAACAGTCTGTAAACGTCTGGGGACTGAGGAGACAAGTTGCTCAAGTTTAGGGATAGGAATGTTAACCCATTCTTGTCTAATGTAGGATTCTAGTTGTTCAACTGTCTTAGGTCTTTTTTGTCGTATCTTCCGTTTTATGATGCGCCAAATGTTTTCTATGAGTGAAAGATCTGGACTGCAGGCTGGCCAGTTCAGTACCCGGACCCTTCTTCTACGCAGCCATGATGCTGTAATTGATGCAGTATGTGGTTTGGCATTGTCATGTTGGAAAATGCAAGGTCTTCCCTGAAAGAGACGTCGTCTGGATGGGAGCATATGTTGCTCTAGAACCTGGATATACCTTTCAGCATTGATGGTGTCTTTCCAGATGTGTAAGCTGCCCATGCCACACGCACTAATGCAACCCCATACCATCAGAGATGCAGGCTTCTGAACTGAGCGCTGATAACAACTTGGGTCGTCCTTCTCCTCTTTAGTCCGAATGACACGGTGTCCCTGATTTCCATAAAGAACTTCAAATTTTGATTCGTCTGACCACAGAACAGTTTTCCACTTTGCCACAGTCCATTTTAAATGAGCCTTGGCCCAGAGAAGACTTCTGCGCTTCTGGATCATGTTTAGATACGGCTTCTTCTTTGAACTATAGAGTTTTAGCTGGCAACGGCGGATGGCACGGTGAATTGTGTTCACAGATAATGTTCTCTGGAAATATTCCTGAGCCCATTTTGTGATTTCCAATACAGAAGCATGCCTGTATGTGATGCAGTGCCGTCTAAGGGCCTGAAGATCACGGGCACCCAGTATGGTTTTCCGGCCTTGACCCTTACGCACAGAGATTCTTCCAGATTCTCTGAATCTTTTGATGATATTATGCACTGTAGATGATGATCTGTTCAAACTCTTTGCAATTTTACACTGTCGAACTCCTTTCTGATATTGCTCCACTATTTGTCGGCGCAGAATTAGGGGGATTGGTGATCCTCTTCCCATCTTTACTTCTGAGAGCCGCTGCCACTCCAAGATGCTCTTTTTATACCCAGTCATGTTAATGACCTATTGCCAATTGACCTAATGAGTTGCAATTTGGTCCTCCAGCTGTTCCTTTTTTGTACCTTTAACTTTTCCAGCCTCTTATTGCCCCTGTCCCAACTTTTTTGAGATGTGTTGCTGTCATGAAATTTCAAATGAGCCAATATTTGGCATGAAATTTCAAAATGTCTCACTTTCGACATTTGATATGTTGTCTATGTTCTATTGTGAATACAATATCAGTTTTTGAGATTTGTAAATTATTGCATTCCGTTTTTATTTACAATTTGTACTTTGTCCCAACTTTTTTGGAATCGGGGTTGTAAATAAACCTGTGGGTTAAATTGTATCCTGTCACAGCTGCTGTTATAGAAAAATAATCAACACCTTCTGATCAATCAGAATGGATTCATGACCACAATGGTATACTGTGTTTTCTTTTATTACAGTGTAATCACTATTATTACCAAGGACTAAACACAATGATATACACCGATGAGTCATGATGTTAAAACCACTGACAGGTGAAGTGAATAACATTGATGATCTCATTACAGTGGCACCCGTCAAGGGGTGGGATATATTAGGCAGCAAGTGAACAGTCAGTTCTTGATGTTGATGTGTTGGAAGCAGGAAAAATGAGCAAGTGTAGTGTAAGGATCTGAGCAACTTTGACAAAATTATGATGGCTAGATGACTGGGTCTGAGCATCTCCAAAATGGCACATCTTGTGGGGTGTTCCCGGTATGCAGTGGTTAGTACCTACCAAAAGTGGTCCAAGAATCCAAAAGACAACCGGTGAACTGGTGACAGGGTCATAGGTGTCAAAGGCTCATTGATTCACATGGGGCATGAAGGCTAGCCCATATGGTCCAATCCTACAGAAGAGCTACTGTAGCACAAACTGTTGAAAAAGTTAATGCTGGCTAAAACAGAAAGGTCCATCCATTATCCATAACTGCTTATCCTGTACAGGGTCCCAAGCAACCTGGAGTCTATCCCAGCTGACTATGGGCAAGAGGTAGGGTACACCCTGGAAAAGTTGTTAGATCATCACAGGGCTGACACATAGAGACAAACAACCATTCACACTCATGGTCAATTTAGAGCCACCGATTAGCCTAGACTGCATGTCTTTGGACTGTGGGGGAAACTGGAGCACCCAGAGGAAACCCATGCAGACACAGGGAGAACATGGAAACTCCACACGGAAAGGCCCTTGTTGGGCCACTGGGCTCCAACCCAGAACATTCTTGCTGTGAGGCAACAGTGCTAACCACTACACCACTGTGCCTCCCCTAGAACAGAAAGGTGTCAGCATTAACCTTTTCAGCAGTTTGTGCTATAGTAGCTCTTTTGTGGGATTGGACCATATGGGCTAGCCTTCGTGCCCCATGCGAATCAATGAGCCTTCAATACTCATGATCCTGTCGCCGGTTCACTGGTTGTCCTTCGAATCCTTTTTTTAAAAAATATTTTTATTAGGATTTTTTTTTCATACAAACAAGAGCAATACACAATTCAAAAAATAAAAAATAAAAATAATTGATAACGAAATTCTATTATGTAATAATTAAAATATTAAAGCTGCACAGTACAAATAAAACCAAAAGGAAAAAAAAAACCTAAAATAAATTTAAAAAAAAAAAGGGAGCGAGAGGGTCCGTCAGTTAGGGGGCAGAGACTGGAGAGAGTGGAAGAATGTAAGAAAGGGAAGCCACTTGTTATAAAATTTAGCAGAGTTACCGTTCACTGAATATCTGATCTTTTCCAACTTTAGAAAAGACATGACGTCATTGAGCCACTGACGACTCGAGGGAGCTTTAGTCGACTTCCAGTGGAGTAGAAGATGGCGTCTTGCCAGTAAGGAAGTAAAAGCTAAAATACCCAATTGATGAGAGGTAAACCGGTTATGGTCCTCTGGGAGCCCGAATATGGCAACATGGGGGGAGACTTTTATGGTCACTGATAGTATTTTAGACATGGTATCAAAATAATTCAACCAGAAGCAAGAGAGTAGCGGACAAGAGTAGAACATATGGGTTCAATTGCAGGATGAGGCATGACATTTGTCGCATTTGTCAGCAATACTGGGATAGATTTGAGACAATCGAGCTTTGGAAAAATGGACTCTAAACAGTACTTTAAACTGTATAAGTGTGAGACGAGCACAGGATGAGCTTGTGTGAATTTTCTTAAGAGCAGTGTCCCACCAGTCATCCTCCAAGTTTAGATCCAGTTCATCTTCCCAGGCAGTCTTAACTTTAGTAACTGATGAGCAATCAAAAGAAAGAAGTTCGTTATAAACTTTAGAAATAAATGATTTTTGAAGTGGATCGCGGTTTAAAAACACCTCCCAGTGTAGAGTAGGCGGTAAGGAAGGAAAAACTGGAAACAAAGCTTTAGCACAGTGTCTAATTTGAAAGTATCGAAAGAGATGAGAAGGTGGAAGATGAAATTCTTTTGAGAGATCTATAAAGCTGCGAAAAATACCATCCTTGTAAAGGTCTTTAAAACATTTCAGGCCTTTATTATGCCATGCAAGAAAAGTTGAATCTGTAAACGGAGGTTGAAATAAATTATTCTTCAGTAAAGGAGCTAATGTAGATGCTGACTTAAATTTGAAGTGCTTCCTAAACTGATACCAGATTTTAAGTGTGGAGAGAACCACTTGATTATTTGTAAAGCCAGAGGGGTTAGATGGAATAGAAGAGGTAAGTAAAGCAGGTAAGGAGGAAGAAACACATGACTGTGCCTCCAAGTAGCACCATGGCAGATTGGTAGATTTGAACCAAAATGAAATTTTATGAATATGTGCCGCCCAATAATACAGTTGGAAATTCGGAAGTGTCAATCCACCATTGAATTTACATCTCTGAAGTATGGATTTACGGATCCTGGGAGCCTTTCCACACCATAAGAAATCAGAAATAGTTTGATCAATTGTTTTAAAAAACTGCTTTGGCAGGAAAAGTGGGAGACAATGGAACAAAAATAGAAATTTGGGCAAGATGTTCATTTTAACTGCGTGAATTCTTCCAATTAACGAGAGAGGCAAGCTTCTCCATCTTTGGAAGTCAGATTTAATTTTAGACATTAAAGGTAAAAAATTAGCAGAAAAAAGTGACTTTAACGTTCTGGTAACGCTGATCCCAAGATACCTAAAGCCAGACAGATTCATCTTAAAAGGGACATCTGACTGTGTAAGCTGGGATGCTGAAGCATTAATAGGATAGCATTCACTTTTAGAGATATTCACTTTATAGCCTGAGAATGATCCAAATCTCTGGAAAGCAGATAAAATTGTGGGAATGGAAAGGACAGGATCTGAGACATATAACAATAAATCATCAGCATAAAGTGACAACTTGAATTCTGTGCCCAATCGTGAGATCCCTCTAAAAGTTGAGGAGGACCTCAGAAAGATTGACAAGGGCTCTATAGCTAGTGCGAATAATAGAGGAGATAGGGGACACCCCTGTCTGGTACCATGGGTTAGAGTAAAAAAAAACTGGATTGGATGCCATTAGTGGAGATGCTTGCTTGCGGAGATGTATAAAGGAGACGTATCCATGAAATGAACCCATTTCCCAGTCCAAATTTCTTTAGTACAGTAAATAAATAGTCCCATTCAACCCTGTCGAAAGCTTTTTCTGCATCAACCGAGATTACTACTTCGGGTGTTGTTGTGGTAGTTTTAGAATAAATAATATTTAGGAGTGTGCGGACATTAAAAAATAACTGCCGCCCCTTAACAAATCCAGTTTGCTCATGTGAGACAATAGTTGGTACAATGTTTTCCAGGCGACAGGCCAAAGCTTTAGCAAGGATCTTAGCATCTACATTTATTAATGAGAGAGGTCTGTATGAGCTGCAGAGATTTGGATCCTTATCTTTTTTTAAGAGGAGACTTATGGAGGCTTGCCTTAAAGTGGGAGCGAGAGTGCCATGTTCCAGTGATTCTTTATAAACAGCATGCAGTAAAGGGAGCAGTTTTTCCTGAAATCTCTTAAAAAATTCAACTGGGAATCCATCAGGGCCAGGAGCTTTGTTATTTTGCATGCTACTCACAGCGAGAGTGATTTCTTCTACCGTTAATGGGGAGTCTAGTTTTTTAGCAGCATCTAAGCTTAACACAGGAAAATTGAGGCTATCTAGGAATGAATTCACTTCAGTGGTGTCAGGTGAGGGCGGCACGGTGGTGTAGTGGTTAGCGCTGTCGCCTCACAGCAAGAAAGTCCTGGGTTCGATCCCCGTGGCCGGCGAGGGCCTTTCTGTGTGGAGTTTGCATGTTCTCCCCGTGTCCGCGTGGGTTTCCTCCGGGTGCTCCGGTTTCCCCCACAGTCCAAAGACATGCAGGTTAGGTTAACTAGTGACTCTAAATTGAGCGTAGGTGTGAATGTGAGTGTGAATGGTTGTCTGTGTCTATATGTTAGCCCTGTGATGACCTGGCAACTTGTCCAGGGTGTACCCCGCCTTTCGCCCGTAGTCAGCCGGGATAGGCTCCAGCTTGCCTGCGACCCTGTAGAACAGGATAAAGCGGCTAGAGATAATGAGATGAGATGAGGTGTCAGGTGAAGATTCAGATGTATATAAAGAGGAGTAAAATGAGTGAAAAACAGAATTAATGGTAATGGGATCCTTATGCAATGAGCCAGATGAATCTTTTATCTGAAGGATCATACGTGAGGCTGCCTGGCGACGTAGTTGATGAGCCAGGAGCCGACTTGCCTTGTCGCCATGTTCATAATATGTGGAGCGTGATCGTAAGAGAAGTCGCTCTGCATCACTAGTGGTGATGAGATCAAATTCAGTCTGTAAATCAACACGTTGTTTAAGTAAACTGGGAGAGGGGCAAGTAGCGAGTTGTTGGTCCAATTTGGTGATATTAATAGAGAGTTCTTGCAATTTGGTTTTACGGGACTTATTCAAGTGGGCAGAGTAGGAAATAATTTGTCCCCGCAAGTATGCTTTTAATGATTCCCACAGCAGTGAACAAGAAACAGGTTCCATATCATTCTGATTTATAGAGATGTAATCATCAATTTTAGTTGCAATAAATTCTGTGAACTTATCATCTGAGAGAAGTAATGTATTGAACCTCCAAGGTGTTGAGTAACGGGGTTGTGAAGAAAACTGAATATCTAAAGAAAGAGGAGCGTGGTCAGAAATAACAATCGGGTGATAATTAACAGACAGTACTTTGGGAATTAGTTTAGCATCATCTCTCATCTCATCTCATTATCTCTAGCCACTTTATCCTGTTCTACAGGGTCGCAGGCAAGCTGGAGCCTATCCCAGCTGACTACGGGCGAAAGGCGGGGTTCACCCTGGACAAGTCGCCAGGTCATCACAGGGCTGACACATAGACACAGACAACCATTCACACCTACAGTCAATTTAGAGTCACCAGTTAACCTAACCTGCATGTCTTTGGACTGTGGGGGAAACCGGAGCACCCGGAGGAAACCCACGCGGACAACATGCAAACTCCACACAGAAAGGCCCTCGCCGGCCACGGGGCTCGAACCCAGGACCTTCTTGCTGTGAGGCGACAGCGCTAACCACTACACCACCGTGCCGCCCTAGTTTAGCATCAATAAAATAATAATCAATCCGAGAGAAAGACTGATGCATCTGAGAGAAAAATGAATATTCCTTGGTACAAGGGTTATAAACTCTCCAAGGATCAATGCAACTGTTCTTAGACATAAAATCTGAAAGTGACCTTGACATTAAAGAAGGGGTCAGAGTTCGTGGGTTAGAGCGGTCTAGGTTGGGATCAATTACACAGTTCATGTCCCCTCCAATTATAAGAAGGCTGTTGTTCAATGAGGGAAGACATTCAAAAAGTTTATTCATAAAGTGTGGATCATCAAAATCGGGGGCATATATGTTAACTAATAAAACGGGAGTATGGAATAGCATGCCTGTAACAATTAAGTATCTGCCGTTTTTGTCTGATATCACCATAGAAGCTGAAAACTGGATTGACTTACCAATTAAAATAGCAACCCCCCCCGGCTTTAGAGTTGAAATTAGAGTGAAACACCTCAGAAACCCAGGAACATTTAAGTCTGACCTGATCTTTGACGCGCATGTGGGTTTCCTGCAGAAACACTAGGTCAGCTTTAAGACGTTTCAAATGAGCAAATATCCTTGATCTCTTAATTGGACTCCCCATGCCATTAATATTCCGGCTCAAAAATCTCACAGAGGACCCAATATGTGGAGTATCAGAAGTACGAGCGTTGGTGGACATATGTTAAGTTCCTAGAGATAGAAATAGACTGAAAGCGGACCCCCAGGGAAGGAAGGAAAAGGGGGAAAAAACGCAAAAACAACAACAAAAAACTCATCTCATCTCATTATCTGTAGCCGCTTTATCCTTCTACAGGGTCGCAGGCGAGCTGGAGCCTATCCCAGCTGACTACGGGCGAAAGGCGGGGTACACCCTGGACAAGTCGCCAGGTCATCACAGGGCTGACACATAGACACAGACAACCATTCACACCTACGGTTAATTTAAAGTCACCAGTTAACCTAACCTGCATGTCTTTGGACTGTGGGGGAAACCGGAGCACCCGGAGGAAACCCACGCGGACACGGGGAGAACATGCAAACTCCGCACAGAAAGGCCCTCGCCAGCCCCGGGGCTCGAACCCAGGACCTTCTTGCTGTGAGGCTACAGCGCTAACCACTACACCACCGTGCCGCCAACAACAAAAAAACTACACAAAAAATAAAAAATAAAAAATAAAAAAACACTTACAAATTGAACCCCCCACCCCGCCCCATTGCACTTACAACGACCCCATCCCCAAACGATGGAGAACCCAGTGCTAACTCCACAAGGAGTCAGATCCCCAAAACGAAAACTTGCGGCTTTGAGCATGAGTATCGAGCTTCGGATTGAGCTCCTGCAGGCCTAGCAACATTTGACAGATCGGTACAACCAATCAAGTCCAAGTTAAAGTGAAAACTGAAAACCACACAGTGTGCGTATATGAGAATAGTAAAGAAAAGAGGAAACAAATGAAATAAAGTAATAACTGTCAATATTAACTGACTGCTTCCTCAAGGTTGTGTATCATTTCTCAGTTCTCTCACTACTGAGCGATCTGATGAATGCGCTGGCCTCTTCTGGTGATTTAAACTCCTTCTCTGCACCGTTATGAGTGACCCGGAGGCGCCCCGGGTACAGCAAACCAAAGCGAATCCCCGGTATTTCGCGGAGCTGGCGTCGGACCTCATTAAAGGAGGCTCGGGCACGGGCCGTCCTCGGAGTGTGGTCGGGGAAGACAGAAAAACTCATGTCTCCAATCTTGATCCGTTGCTGAGCCCTGGCTCGGCGCAGTATGTCCACACAGTCTGTATGGTAGCGCAGACGAGCGATTATGGGGCGCGGGCGCTCTCCGGGCTTCGGTTTCGGCTGGAGAGTACGATGAGCGCGGTCCACGAGAGGCTCCTTCACGAGGTTAAAGGCCTCGTTGAGCAGAGAGGAAACAGCTGTAGCAGTAAAGGAGGTGGAAAAGTCTTCGGGAATGCCCACTAGCCGTATGTTGTTGCGCCGCGATCTCGCCTCCAAATCCTCACATTTATTGTCCAATCTCGTCAGTTCAGTTGACAGATGCTCTACTTTAGCCTGTAAGGTAGTAATGTCGTCGGCGCAGGAGGACAGCGATGTCTCCATTTCACCTACAGTAGTCTTCAGAGTGCACACATCAGACTGGATGTTTGTAATGCTACGGGATAATTCAGTCTTCACTGCCTGTAGCTCAGCCTTGATATTTGACAAGTTTTCGGTCAAGGCAGCCTGAAGCTCAGTTTTAAAAATAGCCGACATCTCAACACGGAGTGACGAGAGCAGCTCGGCCTTAAAGTCGTGGAAAGCAGCGCCACCTGCGGCTTCGGCCAGACCAGAAGGAGAATCACTACGAGGCGGGGATGCAACGTGCGAAGCAGGCCGCGGTGGCTGCACAGGTACTTTAGGCTTTGGAGGCATTTAGATCGGCAAAAAGACAGCGTTAAATTCAAATTCTGGTGGTGGAGAACACACACACCAAAAAAAGATACAAAAGGTGTACATAAAATAGGTTTTTTTAAAGGATGCTGGGGGTGTAAGGGGTGTCCATGCGCCTTGCAGTACAGCCAGTGCTGTGAGGGTCGGCTAGCCTAGTTTATACCGGGCGAAGAGTGAAATCAAGTAGCCTGCTGATGAACCGTAGGGCATCCCAGCCAACCTCACCTCCTAGTGGTACACCCTGGAAACTAGTTCCTCGCGGATCTAGGCTAACGAGGCAATGGCTCGGAGAAGGAAAACTCTAGAAAACACCTACTGCGATGGGCTAACAACCCACCCAGTTCAATTCATTGTTACTGAAGCACGGACAACTGAAACCAATCAACCTTGCTTGGAAGAGGGAATGCCTCAGCCTCTGAGAAAAATGACGCAGTGCAGTGAAAGCCGAGAGGAAGCTGCACCGCTGATAGCCCTCCTGACTTCCAAGAAAACCCTGAGACTAGGAAACTGACATGGAACCCTCAAGGGAAGAGAAAACCAGGACGCCCCAAGAACACATGGCGACGCGACCTGGATGCCGAGCTGCGAAGAGCAGGCTACTCTTTCCGAGAGGCAGAAAACCTAGCACAGGATCGGCAATGCTGGAGAGAGGTTGTCCGTGGCCTATGCTCCGCAGGGAGCCAAGGGCCTAAGTAAGTAAGTAAGTAAGTAAAGGATGCTGCAGGAGCTCGGAGAAACGCGTCCTACTCCATTAGTCGCTACACCGGAAGTCTGTCCTTCGAATCCTTGATGCACTTTTAGTAGGTACTAAGCTCTGCATACCGGGAACACCCCACAAGATGTGTCATTTTGGAGATGCTCAGACCCAGTCATCTCGCCATTACAATTTGTCCCTTGTCAATGTTGCTCACTTACATTTGCCCATTTTTCCTGCTTCCAACACATCAACTTTGAGAACTGACTGTTCTTTTTCTTGCTGCCTAATATATCCCACCCATTGACAGGTGCCATTGTGATGAGATAATCAACGTTATTCACTTCACGTGTCAGTGGATTTAATATTATGGCTGATCGGTGTAGATTTGCAATGAAATAAGGAACACTAAATCTTTGTGGATCTTTCGTGTATTAAGTACGTGCTCTCAGATTGTAATGTGACTCAAACTGAGTGCTTTATTAAAGGCAAGTGAAGCTAGAAGGTAAATAACTTCTGCTTATACTGTCGATCAACTTCTCATTGACTCATCGAGAGTGCTGGTATTAACTAGAAATGAACTGTTTACACTTTTAAAAAATCTATTTTTTTCACGTTCTCCCCTTTCCTGTGGAAGTGCATTGACTTTTTCTCTGGATGAATTTTATCCTCATTGACCACTGATTACGGTCAACCAATTCATCCTTCCACTCTACCACACCACTCACACAATGGACTCGCACAAATCTCTAAAACCTCCCTAATGGAAAACTCCGACATCTTTACATTCCTCAACCCTGTTTGTCCTTGCAAGCCACTCAGATTTATCTGGAGTTTCATTCCGAGAGAAATGTTTTCCTTTCCCAACAGGCACTTCAGCATAAATATCCCATGAAATGCTGAATATCAATAGTTGCCTCGCATTGTGATGACGGATTTATGGCTCTCGAACTACTTCTGTGCCGTAAAGCTTCGTAAATTTGCTCCCACTTCACCTCCCACCCTCAAAGGCTTTGTGCTGCATGAATCACATTTACACTGACAGTATGCAGCACATAAATCAAACCTGGATATTAGTCTTGCCTTTAGTCTGAATAACTCTCCTTTATGAATTTATGTGGTAGAAACAGAAGATCTTTAGTTTCTGGTCTCTCTGAGACGTCAGAGACGTTTTATCCTTTACCTTTTTGCATCTAGCACCAGGATGCTGATGAGCAAAGAGCACAATTAAGTCACTCGGTTTGAGACGAGTAGGTTAATTTGCATGCCATTTCAAAAGAGCGCATTGCATTCTGCAGGGAAGTTAATACAAACAACAGATTTTCAGCATCCCAACTGGGTGATAACTGATTAAAAAAGAAACAGACAGTGTGTTATGTTGCATTTGTTTTAAACGCATTAAACTGAGACTGGATAATTCACTAGATGATTATTATGCTGTGGCTTAATGGAAAAATGTAAGCAGACCCATGTTGTTAGGCAAAAGGACTGGCTTGTTTGATGAGCGTGACTTTAATATCATCGATTTAAGAACATTTTCCAAAGACAAATCCAAAAACTGATGTTCTCAGAACCTACATTATGTTGTATATAGAGGATATTACATGGTTGCACGAAGATATGAAGTTTATCTTAATCTCATCTCATTATCTCTAGCCACTTTATCCTGTTCTACAGGGTCGCAGGCAAGCTGGAACCTATCCCAGCTGACTACAGGCGAAAGGCGGGGTACACCCTGGACAAGTCGCCAGGTCATCACAGGGCTGACACATAGACACAGACAACCATTCACACTCACATTCACACCTACAGTCAATTTAGAGTCACCAGTTAACCTAACCTGCATGTCTTTGGACTGTGGGGGAAACCGGAGCACCCGGAGGAAACCCACACGGACACGGGGAGAACATGCAAACTCCGCACAGAAAGGCCCTCGCCGGCCACGGGGCTCGAACCCGGACCTTCTTGCTGTGAAGCGACAGCACTAACCACTACACCACCGTGCCGCCGTTTATCTTAATGTGTTCTTTATATTATATGGACACATCCACAAAAAAAAGCAAGTTAATCATCTCATTATCTCTAGCCGCTTTATCCTGTTCTACAGGGTCGCAGGCAAGCTGGAGCCTATCCCAGCTGACTACGGGTGAAAGGCAGGGTACACCCTGGACAAGTCGCCAGGTCATCACAGGGCTGACACATAGACACAGACAACCATTCACACCTACGGTCAATTTAGAGTCACCAGTTAACCTAACCTGCATGTCTTTGGACTGTGGGGGAAACCGGAGCACCCGGAGGAAACCCACGCGGACACGGGGAGAACATGCAAACTCCACACAGAAAGGCCCTCGCCGGCCAGGGGGCTCGAACCCGGACCTTCTTGCTGTGAGGCGACAGCGCTAACCACTACACCACCGTGCCGCCCACAAGTTAATCAAAAGAATTTTAATTTTGAGCCAGTTCGCCATTTTGACAATGCGCGTCTAGTCAGCGGGAAAACACTAAGAGTGACATCATCGGAGTGAAATATCATGAATTATTTTATCCAGATTCACTGGATATGAGTAATCATATGCTCTGATTGGCTCCTCTACTACTAGGATATCAGCTCATATACCGTGAGTCGAGAAAAATAAAATGTCGGAGTGTGTTGCTGAACCAACCGAGGACGAAATAAAAACTCTACTCGAAAACAAAACCCCAAAAATAAAAATAAAAATAAATAAACAAAATATGGAATGAAAGTACTGTATATGATGGTAAGAATGTATCTTTTTTTATTTTTTGAGAATTATTATGATAGCATTTTTCACAAATTGCTCCTGTCATTTTGCCGGTTTGTTTACATTCTAAGCGGAAATTATTTTGTCGGACATTTTGATCAAAGTTTTTATTTATTGAATTTGCAAAAAATAAAAATAAAAATGCTCTGTTTCTCAAAATCCAGTGAATGTGGATAGAATAAAACAGTTATTCCACTCAATCTCGCTGTGCATGGCTTATAGCTGGACGTCATCTTTGAGCGACGGGCTGCTCGAGTGTGTGCAGGCTCTATGGCTAGCGCTCGGTCGAGCCGAGATCTCACTCTTTCGTCTGATGACTCAAATCACAAGTTTCCCTCTCTTCGCTGTTTTTACTAAAATGCTAGCAGCACCAAGTCCGGCAACAAACTGCGCCCTTTTCAAGACATGGTCTACGCTAACAACTTTGACATGGTATTTGTCTCAGAGACTTGGTTAAATAATAACATTTCGGACTCTGAAGTTTTGCCATGGGGCTATGATTTATATCGATGCGACAGGGACAGTTTGCGGTGTTTCGATTCGGAAGGAGGGGGGGTACTGATTGCTTGTCGCAGTTCTTTGCGCTGTAAACAAGTAAAGTTGTGCGACTGCTCGGCCATTGAGCATTTGGCTATAGAGATAATCACTAATAACTGTGGAAAGGTTCTGTTAGCGTTTTTTTACAGACCCCCAAGCGCTTCCGTCGCCTGGCTTCATGATTTTATTAACATCTTGAACTCTGTCAGTTACGACAGGTTGTTTTTTGTTGGCGATTTTAACCTCCCCGAAATGACTTGGATCGAAGGTTCTGGTTTTTGTGACTCTTCGAATTCAACCCTATTTTCATTCTGTGAACAACTCGTAGACAAGAATGTGTTCCAGCTAATTGAATCTCCGACACGCGAAAACAATATTCTGGATCTATTGTTGACCATTATTGTTGAAGGTGTTTCCAACATCGATGTGACTGGCGGAGAGGGTGTCGCTTTGAAGTCGGATCACAAGGCAGTAACCTTTGGTTTGCATTTCACTTCAAGAGTTCCGAATAAAAACAATAACATCAGCCAGCAATCGTTCAATCTTCAAAAAGCTGACTTTGAAGGTTTGAGAAATCACTTGTTTAATAATCCTCTGACAAGTGCTATCTCGCCGGATCAGTCAATCGAAGAAAACTAGCTTTCTTGGAAGTCTGCTCTTTTGAGTCAGGTTGAACGTTTCATTCCAAAACGGAAAATAAGGAAGTTTGTTATGCCGCCCTGGTTCGACGGAGAAGTACTTCATGCGCTCCACAAAAAGAATACCGCAAGGAAAAAGGCCATTTGCAAGGACAGCTCGAGCCTGTGGGATAAATTTCGCTTGTTACGCAAAGACCTTAAATATCTAGTACGGGCTAAGCGTGCATCTTACATCAAAGATATCTCAGACTCGTGCCTTTCTCAGCCTAAGCGTTTTTGGAGCTACCGTACTTCAGTTGTCTATCTAAAAGTTCTTCGATACCGGAAACAGTCAACCTGAATGAGTCTTCATTCACCGAAGCTAAAGAGAAGGCAAATGCTTTCAATAATTACTTCTCGTCCATGTTCAATGACAATTTTTCTATCCCCAACAATCTGCCTTCAACGCCTTTCACGGATTTACGTTTGCAGTCCATTATTCTATCTAAGGAAGACGTACTGTCAGCACTTAATCGCCTTGATCCATTTAAGACTCCTGGACCAGACAATATCCATCCCAAGATCTTAAAGGAGTGTGCTCGCGAGCTTACGCCTTCACTTTGTATGCTTTTTAACCAGTCACTAAGTTCTGCAAGGTTACCTTGCGAGTGGAAGAGTGCTAACATCTGTCCTCTATACAAAAAAGGTGACAAAGCAGACATTTCGAACTATAGGCAGATCTCCCTTTTGTCCATCATTAGTAAGCTCTGTGAATGCTGCGTTTTATGCAAATTGGTCCCAGAGCTTATTGATCTGCTATCGTTGCTGCAACATGGTTTTATTGAAGGAAGATCTTGTGTAACACAGCTTCTTGGGGTCTTGCACGAATTAGGGACGGCGCTGGATGCTGGACAGGAAATCGATCTGCTCTATCTCGATTTCAGTAAAGCGTTCGACTCAGTCCCTCACGGTCGCCTTCTTCACAAACTTTCCCTGTTTGGTATTATGGGCTCGCTACATAGCTGGTTTGTGGACTACCTTGGTTGCAGAACTCAGCGTGTTCTCTTGGACGGGGCTTTTTCAACATGGGTGAGAGTTACCTCTGGGGTTCCTCAAGGCAGCCTGCTAGCACCGTTCTTGTTTCTTCTTTATATAAATGATCTCTCCGAAGTGATAAGCACAACACCAAAATGGCTCTCTACGCTGATGATGCCAAGTGCTATAGGGTTGTAAGGACGGCTAACGACTGTGAATTGTTGCAGCATGACCTGTGTTCTATGTTTAAATGGACTGAGCTCTGGGGGCTCTCATTTAATGTAGATAAGTGCGAATGTCTCAGAATTTCAAGAAAACGCAAAAGCAGCATTACGTCTATTGCGGCCAGTCCCTATACCCTGGGAGGTCATGTCTTGTCAGTTGTGCCTTCCCAGAAGGATCTTGGGGTCACAATCTCATGCAAGCTTAAGGCTAATTTATGCAGACAAACCAGTCCTCGCAGATGGCGTCGCAGATGGCGTCTGCGAAGCCCCCCCCCTTCGCAGACGCTCTGCGCGCACCTCCCAAAAATTGTGACCACCGCAGACAGTGTCGCAGACAAGAGGGCTCTGATTGGTCCACTCTACATCCGCTGTACACGCACTTCCGCTTCCCTACTTTCCCGGTTTGGTTTGTTTTCACGACCGCCATTTTTAAAAACACGAGCGAAGATGGAGCAGCAAGAAGAGCGGTTGATCGAGGAAGTGAGGAAGTACGTACATCTATACGACTCCAGTTCTAGTCATTATAAGTAACCGGAGGATAAACACTCCACTAACCACACCCACCAACTACTCCTAGCGATTTCGCGACTTCACGCCCCCTTGCATTGTGGTGGTGAATGACATCGCGCATGCCTATTACTCCCCGCTCAACGATAAATTACAGCTGTCTGCGAAAAGCTATCTGCGAAAGCCTTGTCGCAAGAGCATGCAGAGGCCTTTACTTGGAGCTTGCACATTTCCATCATTGTCGCAAAGGCTAATTGCAAGGTCGGTTTTTTGCATCGTCATTGTAATAGCTTCACAGGGGCTGACCACAAGAAACTGCTTTACCTGTTTTGTGCGTAGTAATCTTGGCTATGCTAGCGAAGTCTGAGCGCCCCAGTCATCTATTACTGATCTTAAGTTACTGGAGAGCGTCCAGAGACGCACAATCCGCTTCATCCTGGGGCGTCATCCCCTCCATCAATTAAGGCCAGATTATAAAATGTGCTTACTCAAGCTGAATATGCTGCCGATTTCTTACTGGTTAGAATGTAGAGATCTCTGTATTTTCTTTAAATGTCTAAACAAGCTAGTGAGCTTTCACAATAATAACCATTTTCTCTTATCAAGCGGCCGAACCAGAAGTGCATCTACAAATTTAAATCTCAAGCCTATGCGTTTTCGCACCTCACTGTTTAGAGACTCCTATTTTAACAGAATTGTACGGTACCAATTTGGAATAATCTCCCTCTCCCAATTAGACAATCTGGAAGCTACTTTCTTTTTAAAGACCGTGTTAGAATTCACTATCTTGAAAAATTAAAATCTGTTTTTGACCCCCAGCGCGTACGCTCCTGGAAAACCGTATGCCCATACTGCAGATCAACACATAGAATGAACCGCTGCGCGTGAGTCGCGCTGTTTTGTTGTATTTTTTGTAGTGTAATATAATGTGTTTTTTTTTTTCTTCGTGTTTTGTAAATGGGGCTTACCTTATGGGACCTTGAGTCCGTTAGTTCGCCCCTCATCTACGCACATATTTAAGTTTTGTTCATTATTTATTGTATGCCTCTGTCTCTTGTTTTTATTGTTGTATCGTGTAAAGTGAGTAGATGAAATCCAATAAAAAAATAATTTAAAAAAGCCAACTTGGTGCTACGCGCCTCGTCAGCTATCAGCTCATGTACAACTTGATTTCATGGAATAACTGTTAAATATAATACATACAGGACACTTTTTTGATAGAATGAAAACATGTATTCTGTTCCCTTCTAGTGGGTTTCTTTCATTTGGTTTGATAGCATGCAATATTGTTAGCATTGTTAGTATCGTAAACAAACATGGCTGCCAGGTTTGCTTCATTAAATACAGAAGATTGTGAAAGAATTTTGAAAGAGAAAGACATGTTGAACACCTGAAAGGAATGTGTATGTACAGTATAATAAGAATAATATTGGCTGGCTTTTTTGTGGTATATCAGATATATTCCATTCAGCTACTCATCTTCGACTCATTCAGTATCATGCTAGCTGAATGGAATATATCTGATATACCACGAAAAAAAGCCAGCCAATATTATTTAAATATGTCACTCAGAGCCGCGATGTATTTCATGTGAAAAATGAGTTTTTCAACACGAGAAGATAAACTTCATATCTTCAAGCCAACGTGTAAGTTTCCTTTTATTATATCGACACAATCACAAAAAAAGTACCCAAATTTATCAAAACAATTCATCGATTTCCTGGCGAGTGACATATAGAGATTTGTCACAGTTTTGGTTCTCCATGTCCCGGATGGAGCTCATATGAAAAATACAAGTGGCATATTTCCCAGTAAAACTCTTGTTTCTATATATAATATACAGTGGGGCAAAAAAAGTATTTAGTCAGCCACCAATTGTGCAAGTTCTCCCACTTAAAAAGATGAGAGAGGCCTGTAATTTTCATCATAGGTACACTTCAACTATGAGAGACAGAATGGGGGGAAAAGAGTCCAGGAAATCACATTGTAGGATTTTTAATGAATTAATTGGTAAATTCCTCAGTAAAATAAGTATTTGGTCACCTACTAACAAGCAAGATTTCTGGCTCTCACAGACCTGTAACTTCTTCTTTAAGAGGCTCCTCTGTCCTCCACTTGTTACCTGTATTAATGGCACCTGTTTGAACTCATTATCAGTATAAAAGACGCCTGTCCACAACCTCAAATAGTCACACTCCAAACTCCACTATGGCCAAGACCAAAGAGCTGTCAAAGGACACCAGAAACAAAATTGTAGACCTGCACCAGGCTGGGAAGACTGAATCTGCAATAGGTAAGCAGCTTGGTGTGAAGAAATCAACTGTGGGAGCAATTATTAGAAAATGGAAGACATACAAGACCACTGATAATCTCCCTCAATCTGGGGCTCCACGCAAGATCTCACCCCGTGGGGTCAAAATGATCACAAGAACGGTGAGCAAAAATCCCAGAACCACACGGGGGGACCTAGTGAATGACCTGCAGAGAGCTGGAACCAAAGTAACAAAGGCTACCATCAGTAACACACTACGCCGCCAGGGACTCAAATCCTGCAATGCCAGATGTGTCCCCCTGCTTAAGCCAGTACATGTCCAGGCCCGTCTGAAGTTTGCTAGAGAGCATTTGGATGATCCAGAAGAGGATTGGGAGAATGTCATATGGTCAGATGAAACCAAAATAGAACTTTTTGGTAAAAACTCAGCTTGTCGTGTTTGGAGGAGAAAGAATGCTGAGTTGCATCCAAAGAACACCATACCTACTGTGAAGCATGGGGGTGAAAACATCATGCTTTGGTGCTGTTTTTCTGCAAAGGGACCAGGACGACTGATCCGTGTAAAGGAAAGAATGAATGGGGCCATGTATCATGAGATTTTGAGTGAAAACCTCCTTCTATCAGCAAGGGCATTGAAGATGAAACGTGGCTGGGTCTTTCAGCATGACAGTGATCCCAAACACACCGCCTGGGCAATGAAGGAATGGCTTTGTAAGAAGCATTTCAAGGTCCTGGAGTGGCCTAGCCAGTCTCCAGATCTCAACCCCATAGAAAATCTTTGGAGGGAGTTGAAAGTCCGTGTTGCCCAGCGACAGCCCCAAAACATCACTGCTCTAGAGGAGGTCTGCATGGAGGAATGGGCCAAAATACCAGCAACAGTGTGTGAAAACCTTGTGAAGACTTACAGAAAACGTTTGACCTCTGTCATTGCCAACAAAGGGTATATAACAAAGTATTGAGATGAACTTTTGTTATTGACCAAATACTTATTTTCCACCATAATTTGCAAATAAATTCTTTAAAAATCAGACAATGTGATTTTCTGGATTTTTTTTCTCATTCTGTCTCTCATAGTTGAGGTATACCTATGATAAAAATTACAGGCCTCTCTCATCTTTTTAAGTGGGAGAACTTGCACAATTGGTGACTGACTAAATACTTTTTTGCCCCACTGTATACAATATACTGTAGCCTATGTATCGCAGAAATGCCTCATATCAATGAGCTAAAGTTTATTCAAATAAAAAAAGACATCAGTATCAGAGCCATATCTATAACAAAAGCCTTACAAAAGAACACAGAATGATATGAAGATGTGAAGAAGGGACTGAATTCTTTCTAGCCCACACTGTAGATTCATGCAGCTAATCAGTGACAGCTATACCCGTCGATTACACAAAGCACCAAATGTGTTGTGTTGCACTTGGGTCATCAAAAAGAAGAACATTTATACCAGTGGGAAAGGATTTAGACGGACTGTTTGACAAAGTACGTGAGAGCTCAACTTTTAGGAACTTAGGAACTATTTTTGTAACATTTAAAGGAAATTGAAGTCGGGAGTGGTTTGGGAAAACTCGGCAGCTCCATGAATAAAATGCTTTCCGAATACGGAGAGACTGAAATCACGGTAACAATTAATCCACCTCTTCACTTACTCGAGCTTCTATGAGTGATGAGGGAAGCCGTACGATTGGTGCGATTTTGTAATGAACATGATTGTCAGTGATGAATATGGGTGGGCTGAGTTTAACCAGTGAGTGGGCATGAAACATCAAGTGTCTTGACACATCTGTCAGCTCTCCCTCCCACCACAGACAAGCTTTGTTTGGGCTACATAAAGGATTCAATTCAGCTGTCAATTGTTGCCGAAGTTCTGATGGATGCTTTTATAATGCAACGTCCATAATGTTATGAAATGGCAAGCTTGTAGTGCTCAAGTCCAAATTAAATGGACCGGCTGGCTGCAAACGTACCAGGTATATTCACTATACATGTAATTGTTTTTGACTTTAATGCAATACCCATGATGGGGAGGCGTAATGTTTTAAAATTGTGGAGCAAGCAAGTCTGTCTAGGTTGTGCTGAAAATGTCCAAGTAAATTTTTTTTATGTGGACATATCAGTGATGGATTGAGATGGTTCTATTACATAGCATAATGTTGTGGTGCAGCATTTTACAGTTCTAATATACACAATGCATGAAAAGATCAAAGCAGATTTATTCTACCAAGTGAAAATGAAGCTGTGTTTGAACCTCTACATCATTTTTCAGTCTTTGGTATTTCCTCAAAAAAAAAAAAAAGACTACAAATACACAGTGGCGAAGTGCTACTATTAGAGCTGGGACTTGAGCTCAGCCAAAACTTAGCCAGACACCAAAAAAGTAACAGGGCAAAGAATTTTGCAAGCGATTAGTGGCAGGCTGCCAGGTTGCGCCATTATGTGTAATTGTTGATGTTGATTTTAAAAGTAACTAAGTAAATTACACAGGGAAATGAATACTTAAGTCTGAGTGAAAAATACTGTAGCGAGCATGCAGCGTGGAAGAAGAGTCTGGAGACAGAAATCTTAGTTTCTTGGTCGTTAGCCTGTGCTACTTGCTCTCGATAGCAGTGGCTTGACCGCTTTATTAGCATTCACTAACACTACTGATGAATGCGACACCGGCTGGAAGGTGACTTCACTGCTGCACTGACAGCACCGATTCGCATTTAAACTCGCTTTGGCCTTTGAGAAGGTCTAAAGCGATAAATTTTTGGTCCCTCCCACTATAAATCTAAATCTGATTGGTTAATTCATCTGTCACTTTCTACATAAACATACAGTACACTGCCATGGCCTTCTGTCCTGGCAATGAAGTCCTAACCAATGAGTGAGCCAGCTCTAAACTCTTCTCAGCCTAGAGACAACAAAAACAGTCTCATTGGATAAGTCAATTTTAATTTTTTTCAGAACAGTAACCCTTTCATTTCTGAAGCAAATTTGATAAAAAATGAGGCCAAATTAGAAATAGAAGAGAATAATTATAATGAAATTATGAAAGAATGAAAGAATTAAATATAACATTTGAAATGCTGATATGTTTGGGCCTTCTCTGAAGGCCTAGAAGGCTCTGACAGTTCCCCTCTGATAGAAATGTTACTACAGAAACGAAAACGTATTCACATTACTACCTGTACAACTATCAACATCTTCTGACCAATGAGAATCAAGAACATAACAGCATTATGGTGTAAACATCCTTGGCATTTGAAAACAGGCTTTTTCTCGACATAAACCAAGCAACTTAAACAAGCTCAGTCATAAAGTTTGCTTTATATGTTATGCCACTTGGTTACAGCTGTGCAGGAACAGCATTCAACATACAGTAAGTGTTTTTTTTTTTTTTTATTTACACCTCAGTGGTGGTTTTATGGATATACATGATATTTTATTATTATTGCTTATGGTTCCCAACTCGAGCATGATGAAGAACGTAAAGGACTCAATATCCAACATTTCCACTTGAATCCAGAGTCATCTTCTCTTCATTCAGACAAGAAAACAAACCAAACCAAAAAAGAAAAAAAAAACAATCCTGGATGGACCGAAGAGTTTGATATATTAGGACCTCGGGCATGATGTGTTTATCTGACTGAGTGAGTTCGAGATCAGGTGGCAGTCTGAACATAGCAAAACTGTTTGGGATTTCTTATTCTCGGTAAGCAGCTTGAAGCATTGTGTAGGAGAAATGTGTAAAGCCCTCATTTCTGTGATTAAACTGCCCCCAGGCATCGATTACATTCATTCTGACACATGAGGGACAGCAGGAGTCCATTTTAGCCTTGGAGTGCTCAGAATGATAAATCATCGAAGGCAGTTCCCTCCAGAATGGCAGCATCAGAAAGATCATAGAAGAGGGTGTAATATGAAATGTGTAATAATAGGGACTTGTACCAAATTAGTAGTAGCATTAAAAACACATTGAGAATTTTATTGATGGTATAAAAAAATGTAGAAAATGATATTTTTGGCAAAATATTGTGAATACAAGTGAATGTATCAAGTATTTTCCATTATGAGACTTTAAATCTAATATGAGTCAAATATTTAAGCCATTTTCTGGACATTTTTAAACTAATATCAAGTTGAAATGGTTTGATTCTATTGGCAGATCATTTTATTTCTTACTAGTAACAATGCTACGTTCGAGGTGAAGTTGTAACTTGCAATTCCAAGCCTGCAACCAGTAAAAGCCAACAAAAACACCCCCTCAAATGGAAATTTCAACTCATTAACTTTGGGTAGTCTTCTCTTTCTAGCTTTAGATCAGTTAATATACAGATGCATATTTGATTAAATCTAAATTCATAACATTGACCATACTTCACTGCTTAGAGAAGGCAATCATCTAGGGAAGAGTTGTTACAGTACTATGTTAGCCTGTTTAGCTTATTGCTAATGTTACTCACTATGGTTGCTGTTGTTGCTGTGCTGCAATTTCAGTCTAAAATGTTGCATGAATGTTTGAAGATCACTGTAATAGAACAGTACCAGTAGCCACATGGGTCTGTAACAGGGTTAATTCTTCTTGCTCCCATTCAGGGTTGCCACAGTGAATCATCCGGATATCATCTACATATTTGATATAGCATAGGTTTTTACACCTGATGCCCTTCCTGACATAACCATCCCAGGCTTGGGACCAGCACTAAGTATGCAGTGGCTTGTGCAACCCCAGTGGCTGGGGATTTTACCTAAAATAGAGTCAAGCTCTGAAATCACTGTGACCCTGACCAGGATTCAGTTGTGACTGATAGTAAATGCTTACACAGTCAGACCCATTTTGCACAAAGACTCTTATTAATTACAATACCTTAATAGTAGACCAGGGTGGCCAAGTGATTAAGGTGTTGGCTTTAAGACCTAATAGACAAATGCCTTTGTTGGATCAAGTCCCATTCCTGTTAAGTGCTTTAGCTAAATTTTGCCATGAATGTTTGGAAACCATTAATCAAATCCAAACAAGTGACGACAGTTCCTTGAAGGAAGCCATCCAAATGAACTGCCCTGGAAAGCAGTAGCTCTGGAATCACTGTGACCCTGAACAGGATTCACTAGTTACTGATAGTGAATGATTGTGTGGTAGGATGCAGTCTGCAGAAAGTCTCATGATTAATGTCATATTAGCCACACACCAGGATGACCGAGTGGTTAAGGTGTTGGACTTAAGATCCAGTGGGCAAATGCCCTCGTGGGTTCAAACCCCACTCCTGGTAATAGTGTACCGGTAAGACATTTACTTATTTCCACATTAAGCTTTAGCTGAATTCAATCATGTATGGAGGTGGCATGGTGGTTAGCGTGGGTTTCTTCCAGGTGTTCTGGTTTCCCCCATAGTCCAAAGGCATGCAGGTTAGGCTAATTGGTGGCTCTAAATTGACCATAGATGTGAGTGTGAATGGTTTTCTCTATGTCAGCCCTGCGATAACCTGGTGACTTGTCCAGGGTGTACCCCACCTCTTGCCCACAGTCAGCTGGGATAGGATCCAGCTTGCCTGTGACCCTGTAGAACAGGATAAGTGGCTACAGATAATGGATGGAATCATGTATGGATCTGAAAATAACTGGAAAATTCCTAAAGGAAACCTTCAGGAATTAAAAAGAAGCCATTAAGCAAATCCAAACAAGTGACATCTATTTTTTGAATGAAGTCCTCAGAGAACTTCCTAAAGTAGTGCCATTGGAAAGCATTAGCTCTGGAAGCACTGTGACCCTGACCAGGATTCAGTAGTTCAAAAGGCAAGTCAAAGTCCATCCCACACCAGGGGCCTCATTTATAAAACTTTGCGCAGGATTTACGCCAGAAGATGGCGTGCGCATGAAACTCAGAATATGCGTGCGCACAGAAATATTCTGATTTATAAAACCGTGCGCACGCACGTTCCATGCCAATTTCCCTTTATAAATCACAATCCACTCTAAATTTGCGGCACCTGTGCATACCTCAAGACACACCCACAATTGCCTATAAATATTTAGCGAAACGCCCTTAATGAATATTGATATCTGTGGACAACATGCCCAAAACAGAAGGAAAGACAAAGAAGCGCAACTTCACCGACTGTGAAGTTGAAGTGCTAGTAGATGAAGTGGAGCAGCGTCGAGCTGTTTTGTTTGGAGGCCATAGTACGGGAGTTACAAATGTGAAAAAAAAAACATGTGAATGGCAGCATGTGGCCGATGCGGTCAATTCTGTAGCTTCACAAGGCCGTACTATGGCAGAGGTAGAAAAAAATGGTATGACATAAAGGTGGACGCCAAGAAGAGGATCGCGGCACACCACCAAAGCGTCCGTGCAACGGGCGGGGGGAAGGGGGAGCCGGAGCTCACCCCACTGGATCAAAAACTGGCTGGCATTATAGGGGAAACCCTCCTGAGTGGAGTTGTGCGTGAGGAGGAGGGTGACACCGATGCTGGGCCACATGAACCAGCCGAGGACTCGGGTATGTAATTTTTTTTTGGTTGTGTATCAAGGAACCACCTCACATTGCACGTGTGCCCCCTTGTTTGAAATGGGTGTGAAATTAATTGAAATGAGTCTTCATCCAGAAAAAGTATTTTATTAGCAAAAAAATTCCCTCGCAGTTGCTGGGTGTGCCAGTGAGGCCAGCAGTGTGTCGGCTGCGGCAGTGGAGGTCCCAAGGACATCCACGGCCTCCGATGCATGTGCATCCATGCCGAAACCAGCCACCAGTACCCGTGTCCTAACAGATGCAGTGCTACAGGTGCAGCGGGAACATGTGGATGCCGTCCGTGAGGTCGCCCAGAAGTTAAAAGAAATAAAAAATGAGTTGTCTGCATTAAATGCCAGCATTAGAGAATTTCTTAAAAAGTAATCATTTGTTTCCATACCTAATTATTTACAAGCGGCGCATCACCTCCTCGCGCTGGCGCACGGCTCCTGCGTTTGGGTGGAATGCCTGGGGATAGGGATCGGGGTCGAGATCAAGGTTGACCTCTTCAGCTTGCAAAGGCATGTTTTGTAGCTGTGCCACATTGTGCAGCACAGCACAGGCCCTAACAATCCTACAGACCTTTTCGGGTCTGTAACATAGCGCTCCCCCCATGGCATCCAGACAACGCCATCTGCCCTTCAGGAGCCCAATGGTGTGCTCCACAACAGCGCGCACCTCGCTGTGGCACAGGTTGTAAGTGGTCTCCTCAGGCATTTGGAGGTTCATAAATGGCGTGAGCAGCCACCATTTCAGCAGATACCCACTGTCACCTACAACATAACTGAATGAGTAAAGGGTTGAATATTTAGAAATGGTCTAAGAATGGTTACAAATACTTTCAGCATTAATCACCCGCACCCAGAAGCCAACCATCGCGCACAGCTCCAGCATCCAGTCTCCGCCCAACGCTGCTATGTCTCAATATAAATGAATCATGGGTTGAACCAGGCCACTGGGCGACAACATTTGTGAGGTCCGTGTCACATATAACTTGGACACTGAGGGAATGAAAATGCTTCCTGTTAACAAAGGCAAATTCATTTTCACTCGGTGCCCTTATAGCAATATGAGTGCAGTCAATAGCACCGATCACATTTGGGAAATCGGACTTTGCTGTAAATTGCGCTTTTTTATTTGCCTGTTTACCCACCGTGTAAGGAAACTTGATGTAGTTAGGTGATAAACCAATTACATCTCCTAACACTTCTGGCAAAATGCAGCTGAAGGTTGGCTGCAATATCCCGGACCTGTCAGCCAGTTCTCGCTGAAAAGTGCCAGTGGCCAGAAAGCCGATGCAAGTCAGCACTTGCAGCGAGACTGGGATGGCATGATTCCGGTGGGTACCTCTCTCCAACGCTGGGCCCAACTCAGCTATCAGGTGTAAAAGGACAGCTCGTGGCAATCTGAATCGGCTCATGAGCCACTCATCGTCATTGGCCAACAAATCTTGTTGGTCTCTGAAGACTCGCTCTCTCCTAATTCTTCCATTTGCCACATCCTCCAGCAATGCCAAATATTCCATAGTGCATCATAAGACCTACCATGGCAAATCCCTCTTATATACTATTTACAGAGTAGGCAACCTAACAAGCAACATGTGTGATAGCCTAATGATCAATATTGAAAAATGACACAACATGCATGAAAGCCATAAGTGGATAATTAACAAAACTTAGCCTACTGCTTATGTTGCAAAAACATACAATGTATAGCCTATCAATTTGTCTTTATTGCCTTAAATAAGATGTTATTTTTGACAAGTGCACAAAATTAAGGATTATAAATGTTAAGTCAGTCACATCTTTGATACGCGATGTTATGTTTGTGTTAAACTTCGATTATTGAACCAATTTCGGGTTGTTCTCCCCGTTTCCTCCTGAGGTCGCATTTTCCGCGTTTCCCTTTTTTGTGTGCGCACGCATGGGTCACAGCTTGCGTGGAGGTGCGCACATTTTACCGTCAAGTTCACTTTTTATAAATACTGAAGCTTGCGTAGAATGTGGCGTACACATTCTTTTGTGTGTACGCATCGTTTATAAATGAGGCCCCAGGTCTTCCCAGGCAGTTCCCCATCCCAGTACTAACCAGTCTTTTGAGGCACAGTGGGCAGCACTGATCTCCATTTCTATAGCCCTTGGCCTCTTGTATAGCTAGGGTTAGAGTGGGGGTTCGTCCTCTGGTTTGTCTCCTTACTCACATCCATATTGTGGTGTGCCTCACTAGATGGCAGTAGGTACCAGTTTTATGCTGGTCTTTGGTCTGACCCAACCACAAATAGAACTCTTAATCTTCTGGTCAAGAGGTAGACATGCTAACCACTAGACCAGCTCGTAGGATGGCTTCAATAGTTACTGATGGCAAATGCTTGCAGAGTAAACCTCACTCTGCAGAAAGACTTATGAATAATAGCATCAAAGTAAGCACACCAGGATAACTGAGTGGTTAAGGTGTTGGGCTTAAGCTCCCATTGACATGCATCCTTGTGGGGTCAAACCCCACTCCTGCTAAGTGTTTTAGTACAAGCACATATGGGACTGCAAAATTTTCCTTCAGGAATTGCATGGAAACTATCAAGCAATTCAAACAAGTGACAACCAGTTCTCAGAGAACTTCCTAAAGTAGTCCAACACCAATGGGAAGCATTAGCTTTGGATTCACTGTGACACTGAGCAGAGTTCAATTGTTTCAACTGAGAATAAAACTCATTCTGCAGAAAGAGCTCTCCAGGATGCTGACTGTATAGACTCAGTGGTTAAGGTGTTGGACTTAAGATCCAATGAACAGAAATCCTTGTGGATTCAAACCCCACTCCTGGTAATAGTGCAATAATGAATTCCAATGCAGAAGTTATACTTAAAACCAGCAGCATGGTTTTGCCCACAATGCCTGACCTAGATTTGGCTTTAAGAGTGTATTACACAAGGGTGGTGTAGTGGTTAGCACAGTTGCCTCACAGCAAGAAGGTTCTGGGTTTGAATCCAACGGCTGGCAAGGGCCTTTCTGTGTGTAGTTTGCATGCTGTCTGCATGGGTTTCCTCCTGGTGCTCTGGTTTCCCCCACAATCCAAAGACATGCAGTTAGGTTGATGTGGGGTGGCCTTGGGCTGAGGTGCCCTTGAGCAAGGTACCTAACCCCTGGGTTCTTTGGTGTGGCTGCCCACTGCTCTGAGTGTGTGTTCACTACTTCAGATGGGTTAAATGCAGAGGATGAATTTCACTGTGCTTAAAAGTGTGCATGTGATAAATAAAGGTTTCTTCTTCACAATGTTTGAAAATCACTGGCAAATTCTGAATGGAAATCATCAAATGACTGTTCCTTGAACCACTCCTCAGAGCACTTCCAAATGTGATGCTACTGTAAAGTACTGCCACTGACCATGATTCAGTAGCTACTGAGGGAGAATGCTTGTGCACTATCAGAAATAGGGTTCCAGTAGGAGTCCCCCAAGGTACAATCTACATTAATATGCTCCCAAGGACTCATTAGTGGACCTCAAGGTAACTATGTGTAACTTTTTATGGCCAAAACAATACATATGTTCCCAAGCAGTATATAAAGGATACAAATAGGTACCTTAGAAGGCACTGTGCCACTAACAACCCATTGTACTTGTAAAGGTACAACAATGTACTTTATTTTCTGAGCATGAAGGCTCAGAAACCCTTCACCAAAACCCTTATGGAGAATAATCGATCAAGGACCGTGACGTCGCCCGGTATGGCGCAGCCGGGGCCCCACCCTGGAGCCAGGCCCGGGGTTGGGGCTCGTATTTCATTTCATTTCATCCCATTTATTTGATTAGGACATTACACATTAATCAATACATCAGTAAAAAACATCAATATAAATATGCCGGAGTTAGCATAATTGCTAAATTTCATCCGTTGTCCGAAGGCAGGTATCATAAACCAAACAACAATAAAACAAACAATACAACATCACAAAACATGCAAATATTATACTCATACATCACAAACACAAAATACATATAAAAGTACAGAAAATAAAACCAAGTTCACAATATACACCTGGAAATTAAGATCATTAATGGGAGCAGGTCTGGCTTATTTTCAGCCACTGTTTAAGGGTCATTTTGAAGGTGTTGATGTTGTCACACAGTCTGATATAAGCTGGCAGTGTATTCCAGGACTGCGTTCCTCTAATGGACACCACCATTTGGCTGAATTTTGCGAGCGCTTGGTGGCCGGGCCTTTGCCCAAGGGGCCCGGCCAGGCTCAGCCCGAAGTGGTGACGTGGGCCCGACCTCCTGTGGGTTCACCACCCACAGAGGTAGCTGTAGGGGGCCAGTGCAGTGTGGATTGGGCAGCAGTCGAAAGCAGGGGCCTCAACGACCTGATCCCCGAACACAGCGGCTAGCTGTTGGGACATGGAATATCACTTCGCTGGGGGGGAAAGAGCCTGAGCTTGTGCGGGAGGTTGAGAAGTACCGGCTAGAGATAGTCGGGCTCACCTCCACGCACAGCTTGGGCTCTGGAACCCAGCTCCTCGAGAGGGGCTGGACTCTCCACTTCTCTGGAGTCGCCCATGGTGAGCGGCGGCGGGCTGGTGTGGGCTTGCTTATAGCTCCCCAGCTCAGCCGCCATGTGTTGGAGTTTACCCCAGTGAACGAGAGGGTCGCCTCTCTGCGCCTTCGGATTGGGGAGAGGGCTCTTGCTGTTGTTTGTGCCTACGGGCTGAATAGCAGTATAGAGTATCCGGCCTTCTTGGAGTCCCTGGGAGAGGTACTGAGAGGTGCTCAGACTGGGGACTCCATTGTTCTTCTGGGGGACTTCAGTGCTCATGTGGGCGACAACAGTGACACCTGGAGGGGCGTGGTTGGGAGGAACGGCCTCCCCGATCTGAACCTGAGTGGTGTTTTGTTATTGGACTTCTGTGCTAGTCATGGTTTGTCCATAACGAACACCATGTTCAAGCATAGGGGTGTCCATAAGTGCACATAGCACCAGGACACCTTAGGTTGGAGGTCGATGATCGACTTTGTTGTCGTTTCATCTGATCTCCAGCCCTATGTCTTGGACACTCGGATGAAGAGAGGGGCTGAGCTGTCAACTGATCACCACCTGATGGTGAGTTGGATCCACTGGCAGAGGGGGAAGCTGGACAGACCTGGCAGGCCCAAACGTATGGTGAGGGTCTGCTGGAAACGTCTGGCCGAGCACTCTGTCGGGGAGGTCTTTAACTCCCACCTCCGGGAGAGCTTCTCCCAGCTTCCGAGGGAGGCAGGGGACATTGAGTCTGAGTGGACCATGTTCTCTACCTCCATTGAAGACACAGCTGTTCAGAGCTGTGGCCGCAAGGTCTCCGGTGCCTGTCGTGGCGGCAATCCCCGAACCCGGTGGTGGACGCTGGAAGTAAGGGATGCTGTCAAGCTGAAGGAGTCCTATTGGGCCATGTTGACCTCCAGGACTCCTGAGGCAGCTGACGGGTATCGGCAGGCCAGGCATGCCGTAGCTCGGGCAGTTGCGGACGCAAAAACTCGGAACTGGGAGGAGTTCGGGGAGGCCATGGAGAAGGACTATTGGTCGGCCTCGAAGAAATTCTGGCAAACCGTCTGGCGCCTCAGGAGGGGGAAGCAGTACTCTGCCAACACTGTTTACAGTGCAGGTGGGGAGCTGTTGACCTCGACTGGGGACATTGTTGGGTGGTGGAAGGAATACTTTGAGGATCTCCTCAATCCCACTGTCATGTCTTCCATTGAGGAGGCGGAGGCTGATGACTCAGAGGTGGACTCATCCATTACCCAAGCCGAAGTCACTGAGGTGGTTTGTAAGCTCCTCGGTGGCAAGGCACCGAGGGTGGATGAGATCCGCCCTGAGTATCTCAAGTCTCTGGATGTTGTGGGGCTGTCTTGGCTGACACGCCTCTGCAACATCACGTGGCGGTCGGGGACAGTGCCTCTGGAGTGGCAGACTGGGGTGGTGGGGTTTCTTTTTAAGAAAGGGGACTGGAGAGTGTGATCCAATTATAGGGGGATCACACTTCTCAGCCTCCCAGGGAAGGTTTACTCCAGGGTACTGGAGAGGAGAATTCGGCCAATAGTCAAACCTCGGATCCAGGAGGAACAATGCAGTTTTAATCCTGGTCGCGGAACACTGGACTAGCTCTATACCCTTCATAGGGTGCTCGAGGGTTTATGGGAGTTTGCCCAACCAGTCCACATGTGCTTTGTGGATCTGGAGAAGGCATTCGACTGTGTCCCTCATGGTATTTTGTGGGGGGTGCTTCGTGAGTATGGGGTTCGGGGCTCTTTGCTAAGGGCTGTCCGGTCCCTGTACGAATGGAGCAGGAGTCTGGTTCGCATTGCCGGCAGTAGGTCAGACATGTTCCCAGTGCATGTTGGACTCCGGCAGGGCTGCCCTTTGTCACCGGTTCTGTTCATAATTTTTATGGACAGAATTTCTAGGCACAGCCAGGGGCCGGAAGGAATCCTGTTTGGGAACCACAGGATTTCATCTCTGCTTTTTGCGGATGATGTTGTCCTGTTGGCTTCTTCAAACCAGGACCTTCAGCATGCACTGGGGCGGTTTGCAGCCGAGTGTGAAGTGGCTGGGATGAGAATCAGCACCTCCAAGTCCGAGGCCATGGTTCTTGACCGGAAAAGGGTGGCTTGCCCTCTCCAGGTTGGTGGAGAAGTCCTGCCTCAAGTGGAGGAGTTTAAGTATCTTGGGATCTTGTTCACGAGTGAGGGAAGGATAGAGCGTGAGGTCGACAGGCGGATCGGTGCAGCCTCCGCAGTGATGCGGTCGCTTTACCGGTCCGTTGTGGTGAAGAAGGAGCTGAGCCAAAAGGCGAAGCTCTCAATTTACTGGTCGATCTACGTTCCGACTCTCACCTATGGTCATGAGCTTTGGGTAATGACTGAAAGAACAAAATCGCGGATACAAGCGGCTGAAATGAGTTTCCTTCACAGGGTGGCTGGGCACTCCCTTAGAGATAGGGTGAGAAGCACAGTCACTCGGGAGGAGCTCGGAGTAGAGCCGCTGCTCCTCCACATCGAGAGGAATCAGCTGAGGTGGCTCGGGCATCTCTTTCGGATGCCTCCTGGACGCCTCCCTGGGGAGGTGTTCCAGGCATGTCCCCCCGGGAGGAGGCCCCAGGGAAGACCCAGGACACGCTGGAGGGACTATGTCTCTCAGCTGGTCTGGGAACGCCTCGGTGTTCTTCCCAAGGAGCTGGCCAAGGTGTCTGGGGAAAGGGAAGTTTGGGCTTCCATGCTCAGACTGTTGCCTCCGCGATCCGGCCCCGGATAAGTAGAAGAAGACGAGACGAGCATGAAGGCTGTGTCCCAAACTGCATATTGCACACTAAAGTAGTTTATTTAAATAGTATTAACACCAATCATAGACTGATGTACTTAGTATGATGATATGCCATTTATGAAGTATTTGCAGTTGTTTAGCATTACAGAGGTTTAACTTGTATATCTTGTGCATAACAGTGTAACTGTCACAGCGCCAGATGAAACAGGAAATGTCCCTATAAGAGCTTGTTACTGTATTTAGTTACCATCAGTCGTTTAGATCTCACTGTAACTGGCTGATCAAACAGCTGGGCTGTGCATCGCAGTATAACAGGGTTCATTCTGTGGCATCGTATGAAATTCGAGTTAAAATATGTACAATGGATGTAAATGGTGTATTTGGAGTGTAAACAGTGTGAGTTCCTAGAGGCTGATGTTGCTCCCTCGGCAGTTGACGGTCTTCCTTCTCCTGATAGCTGTTACAAGGAAGAAAGCATCAGGTCAAGAGAAAGGTTTCCAGAGTACATAGTTTTGTGTGCTTGTGTGTATTACATGTATGCGGACAAGATCAAGTCAAAGCATGACTGAATCCCACTACTGATCCTCTCCTGTCCATCACTTCTGTCATGGACGCACGAATCAGAGATACAGAGCTGAATTAACACCCCACCCCACTCCTCGCCCACCCCTCCAACCCCCCAGTGTACTTGTCCTCAGCAGCTGTGTTTGTAATCAGGCAAGTGTGTCCGTAACAACCCCAACCATACACGCACACCATTTCTGAGAAATTTTCGGAATATTCCGTGGCCATGATAACATCTGACAACCCACAAGCACTTCCTGTTAGTCATATCTAAACGCAATGTGAAAATGGTTTAGAGGCACACTCGAAATGTTCATTGGTGTACTCTAGTCAGATTCATACATTCAACTCATTTGGTAGATATGTAGTGACTTGTAGAATCCAATCCAGTCCAATCCAGTCCAAGCCTTTGCAGACTTCACATTTTTACTTCCTGTTCCTTCTAATCTTATTCAGCTATGATTGCTAATCCAGTGATTTATGCACTACGTTAGTTCAAATTAATTGGGTGCAAAAAAACGAGCCTTGAATCAGTCAGTTTTCAAGCCTGTTATTATTGTTGCATGATAATGAGAGAGAGAGAGTGAGAGAGATGGTTTATCCTGGAACTGATGTTTGATCATGTACTGTATCAAGTGCACCATGACCCATGTTCTTTATACATCTATATCACTTACTTTCTTTCCTTCCATATATTACATACCTTTAACATACAAAAGCATTGCATTATAGGAAGACAGTAAGAACTAAAACCAGGAATTCTCCAAAATAATCAGCAGAAGGTTGACGTGACAGTGAAGTTGATTATTTTTACATTTCCTCTGATACCGCAGCCAGTGATTACATTTCTTTATTCGTTAATGCACAACACATTGTATTTTTTAGCCATTTATAGTTACATGGTGGTGTAACGGTTAGCACTATCACCTCACAGCAAGAAGGTCCTAGGTTCGAGCCCAGCGGCTGACGAGGGTCTTTCTGTGTGGAGTTTGCATGTTCTCCCCGTGTCTGTGTGGGTTTCCGCTGGGTGCTTTAGTTTCCCCCAAAGGCATACAGGTTAGGCTAAGTGGTGGCTCTAAATTGACTGTAGATGTGAATAGTTGTTTGTCTCTGTGTGTCAGCCCTGTGATGATCTGGTGACTTGTCCAGAGTGTACCCCGCCTTTCGCCCAAAGTCAGTTGGGATAGGCTCCAGCTTGCCTGCGATCCTGTACAGGATAAGCGGCTACAGATAATGGATGGATAATTACTTGTATAGTTACGTTGTAGGATGTTGGTGAAACAGAAGTTAGTTCCTGCTCTCACTTAGCAGCTAATTAACAGTTATTCCACGAAATTGAGTCATATGTGAGCTGATAGTCAATGAGGTGCGTAGCACCAAATTAGCTATAATCCATGTACGACGAGATTGAGTGGAATAACTGTTTTATTCTAGCCACATTCACTGGATTTTGAGAAACAGAGCATTTTTATTTTTTGCAAATTTAATGATTAAAAACTTGATGCAAAATGTCTGATGAAATCATTTCCGCTTAGAATGTAAACAAACCGGCGAAATGACAGGAGCAATTTGTGAAAAATGTCATAATAACAATAATTCTTGAAAAATTAAAAAATATATACATTCTTACCATCAAATACTTTCATTTCATATTCTGTTGCTTTTTTAAATTTTTTTTTGGGTTTTGTTTTCGAGCAGAGTTTTTATTTCATCCTCGGTTGGTTCAGCAACACGCTCCGCCATTTTGTTTTTCTCTACTCATGGTATATGAGCTGATATCCTAGTAGTAGAGGAGCCAATCAGGGCACACGATTGCTCATATCCAGTGAATGTGGATTGAATAAAAACAGTTATTCCTTCACATTTTCTTCTTCAGCTTGTTCCTGAGAAACTGCAAACTACAACGTCTTCCATATTAAAGACTTTCTTGTTGTGGAAAAGTTAAAGTTACTTCCAATTTTTTCAAAGCGACAAAACACTGACACTGGAGACTCCTTCGAAAAAAATCTTATATTATTAAATATTAAATATTAAATAAAACACAGCCTCCTCACCCAAACCTTCACCATATCACTGAATATATGTATATAATAGAGTATTATTTACTAATTAGCAGGACTTTTTTTTAATCAGTAATCTGTTTACTATTAATCATAGCTCATATGCAGCCATACAAGTCCCAATGAATTAGCTGTTACTATCGAAACGATTTTAAACCTGCGATTTGGAGCTGGATGTATTGTCAGAGCAGGTGTCATACAGACCAATCAGATTTGAGAATTCAGCAGCATTGTGGTATAACAAATGAAAAGCAACTAACACAGTTGGTCGATGCAAATTTTGTTTCTGCAGAACCCAATAAAATAAAAACAATTGTTTAAAAAAAAAAGAAGTGTGTTAAAGTTCTGACTTTTGGGACTCTCTGATTTCTAGCATGTGCAGGTCAGTGATTTCGGGTTGAAGTTTAAATTAAATCTCTGTTGTATTTTATGTCCAGATTGCGGTGTTTGGTGAAACAGCTGGAGAGAGGTGAAGCGTCCCTGATCGACCTGAAGAAGAACCTTGAATATGCCTCCTCGGTGCTCGAATCCGTCTACATTGAAGAGACGAGGTAAAGTATTGACCACAGCGTTTCAGCTTTAAAACCAATGATGATTTATAATTTGTAATCGAACCAGTTCAAAGCCAGAATGTTACATATTGTTCTTACAGAGTCTTTTGACAATTAATCTGGAAAGCCACCGGGAAGCGTTTAAAAAACAGCCATGATTAATTTGTGGAAGTAAAGCTGAGATTTATGGTCCATAATTCATCGCTGCTGCAGATTGCTTGGCTCAAAGCCAGTTGATATTCAGTGAGATAAAAACAAATGAGCTGAACGAGTAGAAAGAAATGCAAATTGAAGGATGTGAGGAATCCTGTAGACTTTTGAACAGATGAACTTTTTGTAATCAGTGTTTTTCTGTTGATTAATTAATTGTTGTTTGGTTTTGAAAAGAAAAACAACATGGTGTAAAGGTACGATGTCATACCTACTGGCTGAAAGGAAAATAAATATTACAAATAGAATAAAATGTAATATGGCATCATAGCATAACAGTAAATATTGGCCAGCTGCATAATACTCATCCACAGCAGGTTTCATTAATTTGCTTTAATAACATGCAATATTGTTAGCATATCGCTTATCCTATGTGTATTACATCACTCTACCCAGTGGAGAATGAGCATTGAATATGGTTTATGATATTGCATGGTTGTCAAGGCAACATACAGTGGGGCAAAAAAGTATTTAGTCAGCCACCAATTGTGCAAGTTCTCCCACTTAAAAAGATGAGAGAGGCCTGTAATTTTCATCATAGGTACACTTCAACTATGAGAGGCAGAATGGGGGGAAAGAATCCAGGAAATCACATTGTAGGATTTTTAATTGATTAATTGGTAAATTCCTTGGTAAAATAAGTATTTGTTCACCTACAAACAAGCAAGATTTCTGGCTCTCACAGACCTGTAACTTCTTCTTTAAGAGGCTCCTCTGTCCTCCACTCGTTACCTGTATTAATGGCACCTGTTTGAACTCGTTATCAGTATAAAAGACACCTGTCCACAACCTCAAACTGTCCACAAAAAGCTGTCAAAGGACACCAGAAACAAAATTGTAGACCTGCACCAGGCTGGGAAGACTGAATCTGCAATAGGTAAGCAGCTTGGTGTGAAGAAATCAACTGTGGGAGCAATTATTAGAAAATGGAAGACATACAAGACCACTGATAATCTCCCTCGATCTGGGGCTCCACACAAGATCTCACCCCGTGGGGTCAAAATGATCACATGAACGGTGAGCAAAAATCCCAGAACCACACGGGGGGACCTAGTGAATGACCTGCAGAGAGCTGGGACCAAAGTAACAAAGGCTACCATCAGTAACACACTACACCGCCAGGGACTCAAATCCTGCAGTGCCAGACGTGTCCCCCTGCTTAAACCAGTACATGTCCAGGCCCGTCTGAAGTTTGCATTTGGATGATCCAGAAGAGGACTGGGAGAATGTCATATGGTCAGATGAAACCAAAATAGAACTTTTAGTTCAGTATTGGTGGGTGGAGCACAGAGGACGGCAGGACAGAGATCAGGTTCACAATAGCGTTTATTGCTAGACTTTTCAGTTTCACACTTTCCCACACTCCAACAGACACACACAATTGGCATCTTGTTCAGGGCTGAGCTCCTTCCGCTCTCGCTCTCCCTCCTGATATAGGGCGCGGTCACTGGGAAGACACACAAACACAGGTTAATTGCTCTCAGGTGTAGTGATTCTGCCACTTACCTTCCCTGACTCCGCCCTCCTGTCACAGACCGGCGCTTGACCACGCCCCCGCTGCCACAGTGATTTTCTGGATTTTTTTTTCTCATTTTGTCTCTCATAGTTGAGGTATACCTATGATGAAAATTACAGGCCTCTCGCATCTTTTTAAGTGGGAGAACTTGCACAATTGGTGACTGACTAAATACTTTTTTGCCCCACTGTACGTCACATCAGAGATGTAAAACTTCCGCGCTAGCGAGCGACTGTGACAATTTATAAACAAACATGGCCGCCAGGTTTGCTTCGTTAAATACGGAAGATTTTGAGAGAATTTTGAAAGAGAAAGATGCGTTGAACACCCGAAAGGAATGTGTATGTATTAATAATAATAATAATAATAATAATCTCTAGCCGCTTTATCTGAGATGAGATGAGGTAATAATAATAATAGCTTTTTTTCGTGGTATATCAGATATATTCCATTCAGTTTTTCAACACATGAAGATAAACTTCATATCTTCAAGCCAACATGTGATTTTCTTTTTATTATATAGACATATTCACAAACAAAAAGTACCCAAATTTATCAAAACAGTTCATCGATTTCCTCACGAGTCACATATAGAGATTTATGTCACAGTTTTGGTTCTCCATGTCCCAGATGGAGCTCGTATGAAAAATACGAGTGGTGTATTTCCCAGTAAAACATTCGTGTCCATATAATCTTTATAATTCCAGTATTATGTGACACTGACATACCAGAAGATAGACATCTGAGCAAGATAGACATCATAAAGTCATCCTGTCATAATGCAATCTTTTGATGATAAATGTCTATGTAGGTTTATGTCATTTGAGTTTGTCTCGGTGTCGTTTAGTCGTAGGAACACACCCCTTATATAAAGTGTTGCATCTGTGTTGATTCAAATACCTACGGATTCCTGAAACACCTGAGATTAGCGAAAACATCACTGAGATTAGTGAAAGTTTAAACTGAAATGTAATTAAATATTAATTTCTTATATTGTAACACTCATGTGAAGTACAAGCCCTAAAATAATACTTTTGTAGAGATTCCTTGACTCCTTACAAACTTTTATTATTATTATTATTATTATTATTATTATTATTATTATTTTTACATTTTCAAAAACGTTTCGAAAAAACAAGGTCAAGGTCCAAGCAAAGATATTTTTTCGCCACTGCATTCTTCGGGGAACTCGCCTTAAATCAGACGGTCGTTCATCACAGGGACATTCTGTGTGTGATGGATTGGGGTGCTAGTTCCCTCATCATATTTACTTCATATGTCTGCACTGAAGTTGGGGAAATATTACAAATGACTGAACCTGGATGGGACAAGAAGTGAGAATTTTATGCACCTCTGCTTTTTATAGGTGTGTTTGTGCAATTTCACACTTATTCCTCCATTTGCCAAGTCTGAATCAGCGTGAAATTGATACGTTTGCTTCGTTTGCTATTTGGCAGTTAAACAAACCTACAGAAATCGTTGAGGGATGTGTAAAAGCTGAAAATATCCCTGAAAAGTTGTTTCATTGTTTGGTCAGAAATAGAGATGAAGGTTAGTGTGACAATCAAGTTTAGCGTGTGACGTCAAATCAACATGGCATTAAAAGAAAATGAAGTATCACTTATTTAGTTTTAAATAAAAACTAGTAGTTATTACCCATGAACCTGACTTCTTCTGAAAGGTGCTCTTCACAGGGGCTGTGATGGTCCTAGGGTTTGGTCGTACAGCTGCTTGGAATTGGGCAGTTTACCCGAGGAGTCAGGGGTCAAACGTGCCGTAACATTAGCCCTTACTGTTACATTTTCACATCGGAGTATAAACAATAGATTCACAGACACAGTTAACCTGATAATAACTGAAGCTTTACGTGCAGGGAGGTGAGTTTATATGATGGATCTATCACCAACTTTCTGCTGCCATATTAGCATACTTATAAACAATTAAGGAGGTAGTCTAATCTAATAGACTACTTTCAGCTGGATGATGTATCTTAATCCCATATAGCAGTTTACATGTAGTGCCCTGTAAGCCTATAACAGTGACGATAACAGTTACTGTGTGCTGCTTATCACACTGTATCTGTGTCCACATTGTTATGTACATGTACATCTGGCACTGATCATCTATCGAAGGAGAGCCCCAAAGTGGTCCTCCCTGGCAATAATGTACATGGATAGATAGATAGATAGATAGATAGATAGATAGATAGATAGATAGATAGATAGATAGATAGATAGATAGATAGATAGATAGATAGATAGATAGATAGATAGAACCCCGATTCCAAAAAAGTTGGGACAAAGTACAAATTGTAACTAAAAACGGAATGCAATAATTTACAAATCTCAAAAACTGATATTGTATTCACAGTAGAACATAGACAACATATCAAATGTCAAAAGTGAGACATTTTGAAATTTCATGCCAAATATTGGCTCATTTGAAATTTCATGACAGCAACACATCTCAAAAAAGTTGGGACAGGGGCAATAAGAGGCTGGAAAAGTTAAAGGTACAAAAAAGGAACAGTTGGAGGACCAAATTGCAACTCATTAGGTCAGTTGGCAATAGGTCATTAACATGACTGGGTATAAAAAGAGCATCTTGGAGTGGCAGCGGCTCTCAGAAGTAAAGATGGGAAGAGAATCACCAATCCCCCTAATTCTGCGCCGACAAATAGTGGAGCAATATCAGAAAGGAGTTCGACAGTGTAAAATTGCAAAGAGTTTGAACATATCATCATCTACAGTGCATAATATCATCAAAAGATTCAGAGAATCTGGAAGAATCTCTGTGCGTAAAGGTCAAGGCCAGAAAACCATACTGGGTGCCCGTGATCTTCGGGCCCTTAGACGGCACTGCATCACATACAGGCATGCTTCTGTATTGGAAATCACAAAATGGGCTCAGGAATATTTCCAGAGAACATTTATCTGTGAACACAATTCACCGTGCCATCTGCCGTTGCCAGCTAAAACTCTATAGTTCAAAGAAGAAGCCGTATCTAAACATGATCCAGAAGCGCAGACGTCTTCTCTGGGCCAAGACTCATTTAAAATGGACTGTGGCAAAGTGGAAAACTGTTCTGTGGTCAGACGAATCAAAATTTGAAGTTCTTTATGGAAATCAGGGACGCCGTGTCATTCGGACTAAAGAGGAGAAGGACAACCCAAGTTGTTATCTGCGCTCAGTTCAGAAGCCTGCATCTCTGATGGTATGGGGTTGCATTAGTGCGTGTGGCATGGGCAGCTTACACATCTGGAAAGACACCATCAATGCTGAAAGGTATATCCAGGTTCTAGAGCAACATATGCTCCCATCCAGATGACATCTCTTTCAGGGAAGACCTTGCATTTTCCAACATGACAATGCCAAACCACATACTGCATCAATTACAGCATCATGGCTGCGTAGAAGAAGGGTCCGGGTACTGAACTGGCCAGCCTGCAGTCCAGATCTTTCACTCATAGAAAACATTTGGCGCATCATAAAACAGAAGATATGAGGAAAAAGACCTAAGACAGTTGAGCAACTAGAATCCTACATTAGACAAGAATGGGTTAACCTTCCTATCCCTAAACTTGAGCAACTTGTCTCCTCAGTCCCCAGACGTTTACAGACTGTTGTAAAGAGAAAAGGGGATGTCTCACAATGGTAAACATGGCCTTCTCCCAACTTTTTTGAGATGTGTTGTTGTCATGAAATTTAAAATCACCTAATTTTTCTCTTTAAATGATACATTTTCTCAGTTTAAACATTTGATATGTCATCTATGTTCTATTCTGAATAAAATATGGAATTTTGAAACTTCCACATCATTGCATTCCATTTTTATTTACAATTTGTACTTTGTCCCAACTTTTTTGGAATTGGGGTTGTAGATAGATAGATAGATAGATAGATAGATAGATAGATAGATAGATAGATAGATATACTTTATTTCGGTGTCACTCCACAACACGCAATAAAAATACAATATAGAGGTATACAAATATAAAATTCAGTCAAATTACCCCCCTCCCTTTGACAAAAATAAAAAGTGTTAGGGACCACTCAAAAAGAGTTGTGAGACACCAACTAAAAAAGTCATTAAATATATATATATATATATATATATAAACGTACAATATGGTACCAAGGAGACAAAGCACAAACAGTTGTTTTATAAATTGGAACTCGTAAAAAACAATCTTCTATTTAGAATAAGGTAGCAGGCTTTGGCACATTCGTTGATGCAATATTTACCAGATAAAATTACACACAATTTATTTGTATCATCAAAATCATTAAAATTAACAATATACTTAGATAATGTATGAAATAATTCATCACGAATGTCCACATAGATGTCACAGTGTAAAATAACATGGGCTTCTGATTCAATGGAGCCATTATTACATACTGTACAATAACGTCTGTCCACTGGGGTGTTTGTATATCTACCAGTTTCTATTGCTAAAGGAGCAACTCCACATCTGAATTTAGCAAAGGCACTTCGATGCGGTCTTGATAATATATTTTGTACATAGGGCTCTGTCTCAAATGTATCCTTAAAAAGACGGTAAGTACGAAGTTTGTTACCCTCTGGTTTATTTATTAACTGTAACCATGATTCCTCGTCTGCCTTTGACACTGCCATATCAAAACACTTAAGGTCATTACTAGAATAAACCATATCTGTACGAGCATGGATGTATATCACCAGAATTGACAGTTGGAGTCTACAAAATTTCCCTGAAGACAATTTTTTTTGTTGTTGTGTAACAGACTTGTTACACCAATCCCTGTCCAAAGTGAAGAGTACGTGTGTCCAATCCATGTCCTTGTTACACCAATCCCTGTCCAAAGTGAAGAGTACATGTGTCCAATCCATGTCCTTGTTACACCAATCCCTGTCCAAAGTGAAGAGTACATGTGTCCAATCCATGTCCTTGTTACAACAATCCCTGTCACCAGTCCCTGTCCTCCAGTCCCTGTTTGGATTCCCTCTCACTCTCATCTACTGAGTTTCAAAGGGTGTCACCTGCAAAGAAATGACAACAAACATTTCAGTTTTTGTGGACAGTGATATAAGGCTTTATAGTATACAGTTATGCCCCCAAAATGTGAGTTATGCCCCTTGTTTCTGGGTGAGGCCGAGAACTTTTTGAAGTACCCTCATATCATTATATGCCTAGTTACTATCGGACAAGAATGCCAACCTCACACATGCAAAGCCACAATGTAGAATTATGGTTTGTTTGTTTTTTTGTGTGTGGTTTATTATTCAGAGAAAAGAGCTTCTGTGTCATAGTATGTACAGAAGAAAGGCAGAAACAATTCTGACAGGAAATGATGAGTAAGTGTGATGAATGAATAACCAAAACATTGTACTATGAATACCTCCAGTTCAACACGAGACGTGAAATTGTTTGGAAGTTTACAACATGGGTTTTAAAGACCATCTGTTCCAAATGAAGAAATCCCAGGATTAACATAATCACCGAGATAGCTGTCGTGACATGGGGTGGAAGGTTTGGCAAGCCCACTGTCGTTAGCATTAGACACACTATTATTGGTGCCTGGCTAATTTTCATGGACATGGACCTTCACACCCCTCTCTCTCTCTCTCTCTCTCTCTCTCTTTCTCTCTCTCAGGCGGTTGGTGGACACGGAGGATGAGCTCAGTGATATCCAATCGGACTCGGTGCCATCAGAGGTGCGTGATTGGCTGGCCTCCACCTTCACACGTCAGATGGGGCTGATGCTGAGACGGACAGAGGAGAAGCCACGATTCCGCAGCATCGTACATGCTGTGCAGGCTGGGATATTCGTCGAGAGGTGAGGTCACAAGCAACAGAATTTAATGACACCAAGATTTTCCAGCTGAAAGTCAATTTGAATGGAAAACAATTTTATTCTTCTGCACCTTTCAAACTTAATACAGTCGTTTCAAAATGCAGCTCAGATGTACTAATAAAAAGAAAGCTATAAATAGAAAATGTAATTAAAGACTGACTAGTGTTGTAGTTAAAACCACCTACACCGAGACCAAGTCATTGCCAAGACCAAAGTGTATCAAGACCGAGACAAGACCAAGAATTTGCGGGGTTGAGATCAAGTCAAGACCAAGACCAGGGTAGAGTGAGACTGAGTCAAGACCAGGATCAGACCAGTGGGTGTGAAGGGTGGGGGTGATGGCCATTAACAGGAAGAACATTTTCAAATTAGCAAGGAGTCACTTTATTGGTCACACTTGTAGCAGGAAATTTTATGTCCAATCACAGAAGGGGGCAATCACACATGGCCTAAAGTCAAGTCAAGTCAAGTCAAGTTTGTTTGTATAGCACTTTTAACAATAAACATTGTCGCAAAGCAGCTTTACAGAATTTGAACGACTTAAAACATGAGCTAATTTTATCCCTAATCTATCCCCAATGAGCAAGCCTGTGGCGACGGTGGCAAGGAAAAACTCCCTCAGATGACATGAGGAAGAAACCTCGAGAGGAACCAGACTCAAAAGGGAACCCATCCTCATTTGGGCAACAACAGACAGCATGACTATAACAGTTTTAACATGAAGTCAGTTTCGTTGATGTTATAAACTCTTCATTGACGGAAACTTGAGTGCAAAACTGTTCATGACAACTGCAGTCCTAAAGTTAGCAAGTCAACTGTAGTCCTCAGCCATAAAAGCATTACTGTAAGTGTCCAGAGTGTCTTCCAAGTGTGACTTTCATCTATCCTCATGGGGCCGTCCTCCACAGGAGCGATGCAATGAGATTCCAACCAGACACAGGGCACCAGGATGGATCAGGCAGGTCCGAGGAGCAGAAGAGGTCAGCATCTCGATCCCAGGACCGACATGTAACTCAGAGGGACAGATGGGGGGGGGGGACACAGGTTGTTAGGTATGCCCAATGTCACCTGAATAAGTAGGAACAGTATACATATTGCACTGAGTACAAGCAGGGACTCCAGCAACTAACTATGACAGCATAACTAAAAGGGGAGAGCCAGAAGGTAACACAGGCATGAGGGAGCCCCGGGACATAAAGCAGCAGCCACTACACCGTCAACAAACTCGAGTGAGCAAGCGAGTGGGGACTGACAGCATCCATACATCCCAGTTTACCAAAACACTCTGTCTGAGGACCCTCCAGATCTACACCTTTACCTCATAAACACCATTAACAAAAGGCTTGACTAAACAGATATGTTTTCAGCCGAGACTTAAACACTGAGACTGTGTCTGATTCCCGAACACTACTTGGAAGGCTGTTCCATAATTGTGGGGCTTTGTAAGAAAAGGCTCCGCCCCCTGATGTAGCCTTCACTATACAAGGTGCCAAGAGATAGCCTGCACCTTTTGATCTAAGTAGGCGTGGCGGGTCATAGAGGAGCAGAAGTTCACTCAGGTACTGTGGTGCGAGACCATTCAGTGCTTTAAAGGTCAATAGTAGTATTTTATAATCAATACGAAATTTGATTGGGAGCCAATGCAGGTTAAAGGCTAAAGGTTAGCGAGGCAGCCTTAGGCCCAAAGGGTTATCAGTTTGAGTCCCAGGACCAGCAGGAAAAATGTGGGGAGAGTGAATGAACAGCAGTTTCCCATCCCTCTGTATTCATGGTACTTGAACAAGACACCAAACCCCAAACTGCTCCCCGGGCACTGTAGCATAACTGCCCACTGCTCTGGGTATGTGTGTGTATGTGTGTTCACTGCTTCAGATGGGTTAAAAGAGGAGGAATTTCAATGTGCCTGAGTATACATGTGACAAATAAAGTAACAATTTTAACAAATAAATCAGACAATGTACAGGCAATTTAGTGAAATCCCTACAGTTGTGGTCTTGACTGCTCTTGAAATAAAATCCAGGGTCCTCTGTGTCCGATACTGAGACAAGACCAAGTAAAAATGTAATCGATTCCAAGACAAGACTGAGACCTTCAAAAAGTAGCACTCACAATGAGAAGGTTCTGGGTTCGAGCTCAGTGGCTGACAGGCGGCCTTTCTGTGTGGAGATTGCATACATGTCAACCTTTGTTCAATCAAACCTGTATAACCAACCTCCAAAATCCGTATTTCCCTTATAAAATCCGTATAAGATGCAAATTAAAATAATTTACCTAAAATTTGAATGATAATTAACAATGATATATCCCAGTTACTTTTTATTCAATATTAATAACAATAAACCTTCAGAATGAATACAAAGCTCCAATGTTCGACAAAAACACAAAGTGTTATCAGCGTAGCTACAAAGGAAATACTTCGTTGTTTGGAGACAGTTTTCACAGAGCGGCTATTACGCGCGAGACTTCATATTAGCCACAAAGTCAGGAAAATCTGTTCGTAAAATTACGTTATAATGACCAAATACAATGAAAAGTATTTTTCCAGTCTCACCTGTGAAAGGTAATCCCATGTGATCTCGTTTGGACGGTAAACCTGTTGGTACAGTTAAACGCAGCACATGAATGAGGCATCTTTATTCTCGGCTACTGTCTAGACGCTATACCAGAGACGGTTGAAGAATCTCCACTTTGCCCCATCCAATATGGCGGCGAGGATGACGTATGATTCTACGCAGAAGGCGGCGTCTATGTTTATATGTCTATGACTTCCCGGTTGGCGGGATTCTCGCAATGCGGTGTGCGCATGATCAAAAGTGGAACGAAGTCTCGCTACCACAAGATAACGCGCGATTTCATAAGACTCTTTACTGGCTGTCTGTGCTGTACAGTACGTTTGTAAATGTTATGCGTTCTTTTATCATCGTGGGAATTGATTATAGCTCTAAATAAATATTGAAGTTTTTTTTAAAGAATCCGTATAACTTTATTTATACGCCCGTATACTATGTTTATTGAATCAAATCCGTATAAAATACGGACATTCCGTATAGGTTGACATGTATGAGTTTGTATGTTCTCCACGTGTCTGTGTGGGTTTCCTCTGGGTGCTCCGGTTTTCCCCACAGTTCAAAGACATGCGATTAAATTAACATGGGCCGGCCTTGGGCTGAAGTGCCCTTGAGCAAGGCACCTAACCCCCAACTGCTCCCTGGGCACTGTAGCATAGTTGCTCACTGCTCTGGGTGTGTGTGTGTGTGCTCATTGCTCACTTGTGTGCACATGTGTGTGTTCACTGCTTCAGATGGGTTAAATACAGAGGTTAGATTGCACTGTATGTTTAAGGCCCAATCCCAATTCTAATTTCTACCCCTACCCCTCCCCCTTCCCCTCCCCCTTCCCCTTGGCCCTTCCCCTTGAAACTGAGCTACAAGGGATAGGGCTTGAAATTCAACCCCTACGTATTGGGATAGCCCTTCAACGATCGCATACGTCATCGCGTACCTCCGTCAGCGTTTACGTTAGCAAAACGCGACCAAATGCGTCATTGGCTGCGACCAGCCGCTACAGTCAGAGCCAGAACCAGAAATCTCTGCTGGCAGGGTGTGATTTGTTAACTAACACCACTGAATGAGATATCTTTGGCGCTTCGTGCACCACATCCGACAGAATGAGGTGTCAGAACACTCATGTAAACAATAAAAGCGAGAATAACAGAACAAAACGTACGCAGTCAAGCAACCGAAAACAATACTCACTCCCAAAGCTTTTTAGCAGCAGCTTGGATTTCAGAAATCGCTGCTCATTCTCAGCTCGAAAGCGAATCAAGCGGCGTGTTTCCTCTGGATAACAACTTAAAACACGTAAATAATGGAGAAAATACATTTATGACAATCTTTCGCCGCGGGAACCGCCATCTTTCTGAAATCCGCATGAAATCTCGGTGAAATCCGCATGGCATTGTGGGAAATCACTCAAACCCCTTCGTTCGGAGTCAGCTCCAGGAAAATCTCCGTTTGGAGGGGTACAGAAGCCCTACCCCTTCCCCTACCCCTCCGCGTTAACTGGGATTGGGATACCCCTACCCCTTCACGTGAACGCGCAAAATGGAGGGGAAGGGCCAAGGGGTTGGTCCAAGGGGTGAAATGGGATTCGGCCTAAGTCTGTGCTTGAGTGTACAATACGTGTGACAAATAAAGTTTTCTTCTGAAGTGGTCTCGAGTCCGACAATACTAGACTGACATCATTTTTTTTTTTTTTTAGCTATTCACAGTCGTGGAACATCCCCCAAACAAGTTATTTCCTGTTATTACTTAACGAATTGTAGCTATAAACCATCCTCTATATTTTCTCTCTCAACAAAGAAATGCTGCTTGTCATTTTACCAAGAAGCCCTGAAGCCCCATGTCTTTACATTTACAGCTTTACTGTTACAAAGCACTGACACTGGAGACTCCTTCAAAAAATGCTCAGTAAACATCACAACACAGAAAACCGCATTAACAATTACATCAAGGTTTTGTAATATTACAAATTTAATGGATAGAGTTTCTTCAGGGGGCAGCACGGTGGTGTAGTGGCTGGCGCTGTTGCCTCACAGCAAGAAGGTCCAGGTTCAAGCCCCGTGGCTGGCAAGGGCCTTTCTGTGCGGAGTTTGCATGTTCTCCCTGTGTCCGTGTGGGTTTCCCCCAAAGACATGCAGGTTAGGTTAACTGGTGACTCTAAATTGAGCGTAGGTGTGAATGTGAGTGTGAATGGTTGTCTGTGTCTATGTGTCAGCCCTGTGATGACCTGGCGACTTGTCCAGGGTGTACCCCGCCTTTCGCCCGTAGTCAGCTGGGATAGGCTCCAGCTTGTCTGCGACCCTGTAGGACAGGATAAAGCGGCTAGAGATAATGAGATGAGATGACAGTTTCTTCAGAGCCAGAATATAAATACAAAATCATTTTTATAGCTCCGCCTCTGAGTGGTGTTTATGTTTATGTGTTTATGTCCGTGTGCAGATTTTTGCTGGTGCAGTATCTCAATCACAAGTAGTTTAATGATTGAAGAAGAAGAAGAAGAAGAAGAAGTAGCTTTTATTTGTCACATACACTCAAGCACAGTGAAATTTCTCCTGTGCATTTATCTGAATACAGTGCCTTGCAAAAGTATTCAAACCCCTTGAACTTTTTCAAATTTTTCCACCTTACAACCACGAACTTAAAAGTTTTTTATTGAGACTTTATGTGATAGACCAACACAGAGTAGCACATAATTGTGAAGTGAAACGAAAATGATAAATGGTCTTCAAAATTTTAAACAAATAAAAATCTGAAAAATGTGGTGTGCATTAGTATTCAGCCCCCTGTACTCTGATACCTCTAAATACAATCCAGTGCAATCAATTGCCTTCAGAAGTCATCTAATTAGTTAATAGAGTCCTACTGTGTGTAATTTACTCTCAGCATAAATACACTTGTTCTGTGAAGACCTCAGTGGTTTGTTAGAGAACACTGAAGAACAAACAGCATCATGAAGACCAAAGAACTCACCAGGCAGGTCAGGGATAAAGTTCTGGAGAAGTTTAAAGCAGGGTTAGGTTATAAAAAAATATCCCAAGCTCTGAACATCTCAAGAAGCACTGTTCAACCCATCATTCAAAAATGGAAAAAGTATGGCACAACTGCAAACCTACCAAGACATGGCCGTCCACCTAAACTGACAGAGCGAGCAAGGAGAGCACTGGTCAGAGAAGCAGCCGAGAGGCCCATGATCACTCTGGAGGAGCTGCAGAAATCCACAGCTCAGGTGGGAGAATCTGTGCACAGGACAACTATAAGTCATACACTCCACAAATCTGGCCTTTTTGGAAGAGTGGCAAGAAGAAAGCCATTGTTGAAAGACAGGCATAAGAAGCCATGTAGAGGACACAACAAACATGTGGAAGAAGGTGCTTTGGTCAGATGAGACCAAAGTTGAACTTTTTGGCCTAAATGCAAAGCGCTAGGTGTGGCGGAAAACTAACACTGCTCATCACCCTGCACACACCATCCCCACTGTGAAACATGGTGGTGGCAGCATCATGCTATGGGGATGCTTTTCTTCAGCAGGGACAGGGAAGCTGGTCAGAGTTGATGGGAAGATGGATGGAGCTAAATACAGGGCAATCCTGGAAGAAAACCTGTTGGAGGCTGCAAAAGACTTGAGACTGGGAAGGAGATTCACCTTCCAGCAAGACAATGACCCTAAACATACAGCCAGAGCTACAACGGAATGGTTTAGAGCAAAGAATATTCATGTGTTAGAATGGCCCAGTCAAAGTCCAGACCTAAATCCCATTGAGCATCTGTGGCAAGACTTGAAAACTGCTGTTCACAGACGCTCTCCATCCGATCTGGCTGAGCTTGAGCTGTTTTGCAAAGAAGAATGGGCAAAAGTTTCAGTGTCTAGATGTGCAAAGCTGGTAGAGACATACCACAAAAGACTTGCAGCTGTAATTGCAGCAAAAGGTGGCTCTACAAAGTATTGACGCAGGGGGGCTGAATACTAATGCACATCACGTTTTTCAGATTTTTATTTGTTTAAAATTTTGAAGACCATTTATCATTTTCATTTCACTTCACAATTATGTGCTACTCTGTGTTGGTCTATCACATAAAATCTCAATAAAAAACTTTTAAGTTCGTGGTTGTAAGGTGGAAAAATGTGAAAAAGTTCAAGGGGTATGAATACTTTTGCAAGGCACTGTAAATCTGAAGCAGTGAAAACACAAGTGAGCAATGAGCGCACACACACATACCCAAATCAGTGGGCAGCTATGCTACAGCTTTAGCCCAGGAAACGGTTGGGGGGTTAGGTGCCTTGCTCAAGGGTACTTCAGCCATGATACAGACAGAGGGAGGGGAAAATACTGTTCATTCACTCAACTCCCCTCACATTTTTCCTGCTGGTTCCAGGAACTGAAACAACACCTTTTTGAGCCCAAGAGGCAGATTCTACCGTAACTGGATCCATTAACCACTTGCCCACAAAATAAGAAATTTCTCCTGTCCTTTTTTCAGTGAGGTAATATTTTCAAGATCGAAAATATGGTATTTGGTCTTCTAAAACAGCACGTCATTTAAAAATACACTGAGTATATCAATAAAAGATTTTTAAAGAATAAAGTCCTATTTCTTTGACATATCTGACAGACATAACTCCCATTTTAACCCTCATCCTACCATGCTATTTTACACCTTAATCTTACCATGTGGGGTCCGTTTGGACCCCAATACTTTTCTTTAAAATTAAAGCTTATAAAGACAAAATCACCAGATAAGTTTTCTTCAGAACATCTTGTATTAATAACAGCAATACACTAAAGGGCCCAAGGCATAAAGAACACACTTAACCTTCATCCTACCAGCCAATTTTACATACACAAACTACCAGGCGGGGTCCGTATGGACCCCAGGAGGGAATACCTTGAAATCAATGCAGTAAGAACCAATTCAATGCAGCAAACAGACATAACTTTATTGAAGAACAAAATCCACTATGGCTGAATATCAATGATGTATTATAAATGCAATAACATTGCAATAATATTGCAATAACTAGCATACATGTAGCAAATTATAGCGCCACAAAAAAAAATTGGCATTATATACATGATTTTTGCAGCTCATGCAGCTGTAAAACATTCTGGATTACAACTTAGGTCTTTTCTTACAGAATTTAAAACAAAAAAGTAATTGTAAAATAATTTAAGGCTTTTGTTTTGCAGCCTGTGCTTATTGCAGCAGTGGGGTCCACACGGACCCCGAGAAGGAATGCCTTGGTAGTTTCATTATGGAACATAAAAGAAATAAAAGAAGTTAACTTTCAGTGTGCTATTCAATTATAAAATGAAAGACAGATAAACTTTACTCTGGGGTCCGGTTGGACCCCAGTAACAAATTAATTATACCTTCACAATGCAAAAAGCTGATCTTCCGGTGCTTTAGTGTTTTAATTAAGACATAAATTCCGACAAATTCATAAAACGGTGAGGCAGTATGTCACATATTTTTAAAATGGCAAACAAACATATAGGTGCGGGGTCCAGATGGACCCCACTTGGTAGGATGAAGGTTAAAAATCCCTTTCATTATCCCTGTTGCTATCGTCAGTGAATTTCTGTCAGATGACCTGACGATAGACTCGGCCATTATGGATCTTTGGTAGTTATCATGTGGAAGCAGGCTTTATCATTTTTGGGTGTCAACAGATAGAGTTGAAATAGATTAACAGCGAGATAATGAGATGATATCATTACTTATTCTGATTTAATGGTATTTTAATCATTATTCTATTCACATTCACTGGATATGAGCAATCGTGTGCTCTGATTGGCTACTCTACTACTAGGATATCAGCTCATATACCATGAGTAGAGAAAAACAAAATGGCAGAGTGTGTTGCTGAACCAACCAAGGACAAAAAAAAAAAACCTCTACTCAAAAACAAAACCCCAAAAAACACACATACAAAAAAAATGCAACAAAATATCCCTTACAGAAAAAACACATGAATTTCCCATGTATTTCCTATGTGATCACATGTTACCACATGTGGTAACGTGGAATACATGGTATCAGATTTTGTAACGTGTTACCATGTAGAGCACGTGTAAAACATTCCCACATGTGATTCACATAAAATTGGGCCAAAACCACATGTTTCCCATGTGCAAAACACATTTTCCACATATTTCACATGTGAAAAATCACATGTGAAGTTCATGTGGTTTTTCTGTAAGGGATGGAATGAAAGTATTTGATGGTAAGGACGTATCTTTTTTTATTTTTCAAGAATTATTATTATTATCACATTTTTCACAAATTGCTCCTGTTATTTCGCCGGCTTGTTTGCATTCTAAGCGGAAATTATTTTGTCGGACGTTTTGTATAAAGTTTTTATTTATTGAATTTGCAAAAAATAAAACTAAAAATGCTCTGTTTCTGGGTGGCACGGTGGTGTAGTGGTTAGCGCTGTCGCCTCACAGCGAGAAGGTCCGGGTTCGAGCCCCGGGGCCGGCGAGGGCCTTTCTGTGCGGAGTTTGCATGTTCTCCCCGTGTCCGCGTGGGTTTCCTCCGGGTGCTCCGGTTTCCCCCACAGTCCAAAGACATGCAGGTTAGGTTAACTGGTGACTCTAAATTGAGCGTAGGTGTGAATGTGAGTGTGAATGGTTGTCTGTGTCTATGTGTCAGCCCTGTGATGACCTGGCGACTTGTCCAGGGTGTACCCCGCCTTTCGCCCGTAGTCAGCTGGGATAGGCTCCAGCTTGCCTGCGACCCTGTAGAAGGATAAAGCAGCTAGAGATAATGGGATGAGATGCTCTGTTTCTCAAAATCCAGTGAATATGGATAGAATAAAACAGTTATTCCATTCAATCTCATTGTTAATGGCTTATAGACAACTCGGTGCTACGCGCTTCATCGGCTATCAGCTCATGTACGACTCGATTTCATGGAATAACTGTTAAAATAATGATGCATGATTAATATAATTAGAAATAATAAATACAGTTCTTGACAGTCAACTCAGAGTTTTGGATGAAGAGGAGCCCTCAACATATTCAACGGTTTCGCACAACATATTAAAATGATCGGATGTGCTTGTTGGAAAAAACATTTGTCTCCTGGCGGCTGTAAAAGTTTCATTCGCTGGTGAAATGTCTTGATAAATCTTGAAGTGGCATAGAAAGTGAGTTTGAGTGTTTCTGCTCTGCAAGCCTTCTGTTCTGTCTAACGAGGCTATGCAAAAAAAACAACAACAAAACAAAAAAACCCACACAGTTACAGTGCAAAAGATCAATTTATCCTCTTCCCATGGTCTCTCTCTCTCTCTCTGAGAATATTTATCAGGTGGCGTCATTTCATTACATCTGTAATGGATTTTACTACAGAACTGAGTTGCGATGATGAAAAGTGCGAGTTCTGTGGGTTCAGTTTACTCACAGAAACTGAGAATGTGCTGTGAGTGTTTTCACAAGACCAGACTCAAATAAATGATGAAGGTTTAAAGCCGGGCAGCACGGTGGTGTAGTGGTTAGCGCTGTCGCCTCACAGCAAGAAGGTCCTGGGTTCGAGCCCCGGGGCCGGCGAGGGCCTTTCTGTGTGGAGTTTGCATGTTCTCCCCGTGTCCGCGTGGGTTTCCTCCGGGTGCTCCGGTTTCCCCCACAGTCCAAAGACATGCAGGTTAGGTTAACTGGTGACTCTAAATTGAGCGTAGGTGTGAATGTGAGTGTGAATGGTTGTCTGTGTCTATGTGTCAGCCCTGTGATGACCTGGCGACTTGTCCAGGGTGTACCCCGCCTTTCGCCCGTAGTCAGCCGGGATAGGCTCCAGCTTGCCTGCGACCCTGTAGAAGGATAAAGCGGCTAGAGATAATGAGATGAGATGAGGTTTAAAGCCTGTGTAGGTATACGACGCAGATTTGGATGCATGTAAGGAGACGCTAAGAAAAAGGAAACGTGTGTGTGTGTCCATGTGTCCTCTGTGTCAGCTAGTTTTGTCTCAGAAACCATGCTTGTCCTTCATATGATTAAGATTAAGGATCATTCACAGTATAGTTTAAGATCCAATAATGGCATACTACTTCAACCATCTGCCATTAAAACTGAGAAAACCCTGGGTGACCACGCCTTTTCTGTGGCAGCACCTGGTGCATGGAGCAGATTACCTTTAGAAGTTCGAAACGAATGTGGTTTTAATAGATTCAAGAGTTTACTGAAAACATATTTGTTTAGGTTGGCTTTTTATTATTAGTTCTCGTGAAGCTATCGTATAGAAGCTACAGAATCATATTGTTATTGTAATTAGTGAATTTGAATTCATGATATATTTAGTGGGCGGCACGGTGGTGTAGTGGTTAGCGCTGTCGCCTCACAGCAAGAAGGTCCGGGTTCGAGCCCCGTGGCCGGCGAGGGCCTTTCTGTGTGGAGTTTGCATGTTCTCCCCGTGTCCGCGTGGGTTTCCTCCGGGTGCTCCGGTTTCCCCCACAGTCCAAAGACATGCAGGTTAGGTTAACTGGTGACTCTAAATTGAGCGTAGGTGTGAATGTGAGTGTGAATGGTTGTCTGTGTCTATGTGTCAGCCCTGTGATGACCTGGCGACTTGTCCAGGGTGTACCCCGCCTTTCGCCCGTAGTCAGCTGGGATAGGCTCCAGCTTGCCTGCGACCCTGTAGAACAGGATAAAGCAGCTAGAGATGATGAGATGAGATATATTTAGTATGTTAGTTTTTTATCCCCCACTGGCCGAAAGGCCCGAAGGGGGATTATGTTGTGGCGATGTCCGCTCGTCCGTCCGTCCCGGGAAGGGTGCTCACTTTCTTCCATCAACTCCTCGCACAATATTTGGAGGAATTTCATGAAACTTGGCAGGATTTTTTGTTATATGTCAGTAATACGCATATTGTAATTTCGTTCAATTGGGTCACATTTTCCCAGAGTTACAGCCCTTGATTAACAAAATTATACTTTGACAATTTCATGAGAGTCTGTTTTCCATCTGAAATCAAATCTTCTCACAATTTGTGGAGGAATTTCACAAAACTTGACAAGAAGCATTGTTATACATATGCATATTGTTATTTTGTTCAATTCTGTCACATTTTACCAGAGTTACAGCCCTTGATTAACAACCTTGTACTTTCACAATTTCATGAAGGTGTGCTCGCCTTTTTGGACGAATTTCTCGAAGCTTGGCAAAAGACCTTGTTATATGACGGTAATACGCATATTGCGATTTAATTTCATTTGTGAAAATTTTACCAGAGTTTTGAGCCTTGATTAAATAACTTATACTTTGACAATTTCATGAGGCTGTACGTTCTTCTGAAATCAACTCCTCTCACAATTTGTGGAGGAATTTCACCAAACTTGGCAAAAAGCTTTGTTATATGACAGTTATACGCATACTGAAATTTCGTTTAATTTGGGCAAATTTTACCAGAGTTATGCCCTTGATTATTAACAAATTTCTACTTTGGCAATTTCATCAAGGTGTGCTTGCTTTCTGAAATCAACTTCCCTCACAATTTTTATTCCTCGCTGGCTGAAAGGCCCGAACGTGGATTATGTCTTGGCAATGTCCATCCATCTGTCCCAGGAAGGGTACTCACGTTCTGAAATCAAGTCACAATTTTTGGAGGAATTTAAAAAAACTTGGCAGGATTCTTTGTTATATGTCGGTAACACGCATATTGCAATTTTGTTCAATTCACTCACATTTTACCAGAGTTATGGCATCGTTGCCAGTGGGGGATATTGTGCTCTCAGAGCACTCTTGTCATTACATATATCTATCTTGAATATCTTTTTGAACATAGGACGGTTATCATAGTTATTAATGGACTCTTCACAATAGGATATTTTAATATTTGTGTCGCACCATGGGATTTTTCTACCAGATGCTCTGTTTACAGAATGCATAGAAATGGCTTTGAAAAGCGCACGATATCTTGCATCGTTTGTTTTTGCTGGCTGATCCAGTAACTACAAATGAATAATCACCTCAATAGCGCCCCCCATGGGACACATTTAACACTTTTAACATCATCCACAACTGAGCCAAGTAGATATCTTCCTTCTGCCATAATAATCTGTGAATGACATTTTGATTTGTAGTGAAAATGTGTCAATCATGTGAGCGCAGTTTTTGCGCAACATTCGCTTGGCGGCACTGATAGCTCACCACATGTTTTCTTGACTTTCCGAGCAGCATTTTGTGGTCTGTTGCTGAACGAATCTGGGAAATTCACCAACAATCTACAGTAGAGATTGTCTCCTGATGGATTCACAAGGTTCTGTATCATCTGTAATCATCAGTGCCTGGAAAATGGACCATTTTGGATTGTGTGCACATGATTTCATGACAGATTTACAGTAACTTCCCTTGGTCCAATTTCATTTTGATTTGTATTTCCTTCATACAGAGGCTTGGTAGTTTAATGCAGCACGTAGAACTCAAAATCCATAATCTGAGCATCTGGTATGAAAATCTGGTGGACTGACACATTTATAGTTTTTATAATAATCACAGGGTGTTTTATCATAGGACATTACCATAAGCTATTTTATATCTTTGTCATATTTTATGTTGATTTTAATCTTGTAATGCACATTTGATCATATTAATCTGTAAATTTGCACAATAGAAGCATTATTATTATTATTATTATTATTATTATTATTATTCACTAATCATGTAATTTATCTTTCTAACCATACTAATTTATTACACAAAATGAAGAATGGATTTCAGTTTTGAGGCTTTTTTTTTAATAAAAGATCATGCACGGCCATTTTAATGACTTTATCTTGCAGGTCACAAACTTAAGAAGTGTTTTGTTTTGATCTAATTCAAAAACTCGGACTTTTATTTCCTAATATCTCACCACGGGGCGGCACGGTGGTGTAGTGGTTAGCACTGTCGCCTCACAGCAAGAAGGTCCTGGGTTCGAGCCCCGGGGCCGGCGAGGGCCTTTCTGTGCGGAGTTTGCATGTTCTCCCCGTGTCCGCGTGGGTTTCCTCCGGGTGCTCCGGTTTCCCCCACAGTCCAAAGACATGCAGGTTAGGTTAACTGGTGACTCTAAATTGAGCGTAGGTGTGAATGTGAGTGTGAATGGTTGTCTGTGTCTATGTGTCAGCCCTGTGATGACCTGGCGACTTGTCCAGGGTGTACCCCGCCTTTCGCCCGTAGTCAGCTGGGATAGGCTCCAGCTTGCCTGCGACCCTGTAGAAGGATAAAGCGGCTAGAGATAATGAGATGAGATATCTCACCACACACCACACAAAAGCTCTTGTCTTTGTTTTGAATTTAGTGAAAACTTTACATTTCCATTATATCTTATTTTTGTTTCAAGCCACGAAAAGAAACGTGCTTTATCAAACCACAAATTGAGAAAAGAAACTGTATTGTTTGGAAAAGAGGCTCTCAGGGAAATCTGAAAAACCTATTGGGCCGTCAGTGACGTTTTGTTGGATTGTGTTTAGCGCTGTGTTGGAGTTTGGCCACTGAGATGCACATTAATAATCCAATCAGATTGAAGGAAAAAAAAGGTCAAGGTCAGAAAGAGAGCCAGAAAAAATGTGAGGGTGCAGCTATTATAGAATGTAAGGCAGCTATGTGTTGCTTTATGTTGTCTTATGTGACCAAAATTGAGGCTTTTACTGTGCAGTAGACAAACCGTCACTGAGAGGTTCACCAGGGAGTCACCCACAATCCGGGTTCACTGCTGTCCATTCAAAACCTGTGGAGTGGCTCCGCCCATTCTTTTTACTACCTATGGTGTTAGTGCTAAGTGTTAAGCGAGCAACATCTGTCCAGGTTCAGTGCCCAGTCCAGTCTCAGGTTCTTCTACTTTGTTGAAAGCAAAGAAAACAAATCTTACTAGTGGCACATTGTGCAAACGTAATATATGTGATCAATAGAGTATATATACACTACCGTTCAAAAGTTTGGGGCCACCCAGACAATTTTGTGTTTTCCATGAAAAGTCACCCTTTTATTTACCACCATAAGTTGTAAAATGAATAGAAAATATAGTCAAGACATTTTTCTGGCCATTTTGAGAATTTAATCGATCCCACAAATGTGATGCTCCAGAAACTCAATCTGCTCAAAGGAAGGTCAGTTTTATAGCTTCTCTAAAGAGCTCAACTGTTTTCAGCTGTGCTAACATGATTGTACAAGGGTTTTCTAATCATCCATTAGCCTTCTGAGGCAATGAGCAAACACATTGTACCATTAGAACACTGGAGTGAGAGTTGCTGGAAATGGGCCTCTATACACCTATGGAGATATTGCACCAAAAACCAGACATTTGCAGCTAGAATAGTCATTTAGCACATTAGCAATGTATAGAGTGGATTTCTGATTAGTTTAAAGTGATCTTCGTTGAAAAGAACAGTGCTTTTCTTTCAAAAATAAGGACATTTCAAAGTGACCCCAAACTTTTGAACGGTAGTGTATATATATATTATAATAGTTCAATAGCTGGTTTTTTAAAAATATTTTATTAAGATTTTTCATTAGTCTGAATTTACTTGTTACAAGTCTTTGACTCATTGTACATATCAATGATGAATAAAACCATGACTGATTGATTGATTGAGGAATGAGGAATGGAATGAACATGTTGTTTAGCATGTTATGCATTTTGAAATGCTTTTCTGCTTACCATGGATGTAAAGAGTGATTTCCACTCACATAACCACCACTCACTGGATGTTTTTTTTTTTCTTCACACCATATTTGTTGTGTGTGAAAAATCCCAGGACATCAGCAGGTGCAGTTAAGCTTCAATCTCGCTCCTCATTCACCGTTTTTATCTCTTCCAAACAGAATGTACCGGCGGACCTCCAACATGGTGGGCTTAAGCTACCCTGCAACTGTTATAACTGTGCTCAAGGTAACAAACACACACCACACACTGAAACATTACACACACTTCTCTCGGGATGAATGATCAGTGTAACTGGAGAGACGTAGTTTTACAATTAATTTTGTGGGGGGTTTTCCTCACAGCATGTCGACAAGTGGACTTTTGATGTGTTCGCTTTGAATGAATCGAGTGGAGACCACGCACTGAAGTTTATCTTCTATGAACTTCTCACCAGATATGATCTCATCAGCCGATTCAAGGTAAACATGGCTGTCTTGCATACACACACAAGATTCAGATTACCACGTGTTATTTTCAAGCTGCCCGTCTTCCATTTTGTTCATTTATTCCATTGGATGTTGATGGGAACAGATTTGGGCTGCAAACACCACCAGACCATATCACAGTCGAACCTGTTTGATACTCTGACTTGCTCTGACTGGTCTGAACGAGGTACAATCAGGCGGCGAGGAACTAAAGCATTAGAGCCCTTCACGCACTCCTCACATGCTCATCTTGTGGAGATTTGGACTCTCTCCAAGCTCTGGGTGATGTCCAGAAGGTGTGATGATATGCTTTTCGTCTCTATCTCAGATTCCCATCTCAGCTCTGGTGTCCTTCGTGGAGGCATTGGAAGTGGGATACAGCAAGCATAAAAATCCGTATCACAATCTCATCCATGCCGCAGACGTCACGCAGACCGTACACTACTTAATGCTCAAGACTGGCATGGTGGTACGTTCGCACACACACTTTATTTCACAGTTTCACAATGTGGAATGAATTCTCTAATCTGATTGGTCAGAAAACGTTGATTTTCTATAACAGCAACTCTGAGAGTAGTTCTGGTTCTTCAGGTTCATATTAACACCCTCATTATAATACGTTATTGTTTCTATAGTAACATCGTGACATCTCACACTGGATTCTATAATCTAAGGCTTATGATAAATGGACTAAAATGTTCAATCTGTGATATGGTAGAGTTTTTTATGACGATATATTTTATACGATGGAGCTGAGGCTGAGGAGATATTCGAAGAAATATTCTAAGAAAAAAACTCAGAATTGTTGAGAAAGTCATAAATTTACAAGAAAAAAACTCCAATATTTTTCAAGATTATAAAAGCATAAATTTGTGAGGGAAAAAAACACCTTAGATTAAAAAGCCAGAGATTAAAAAGTCAGAAATTCTAAAATTAAGAAGTCACAAATTTACAAGAAAAAAGCTTGCATGATTCCCGGCTTCCTGGCTGCAGTGCATTCTGGGAAATGTAGGAGAAAATCTCTTTGCGCCTTATTCTTCATATTGTGTGATTGAGGAGGAAAGACTGTATTTCCTGAGCTGAGAAGTTATATGAAATGCAGTCTTTCCTTCTCAGTTGCACAAAATAAACTCAGAATTTCTGAGATTGAAGTCGTAAATTTCCAATAAAAAATAACTCAGAAATTCCAAGATTGAAAAGTCACAAATATGTGAGGAAAAAAAAAAAAAACCTTGGAAAAATAGTGTTTGTTTTTTTTTCTGTTAAGGAGTCAGATCGCTTCAATTTGCAAGGTTGGATCAACATCATCACACCACAGAAATTGAAGTGATCTGACTCCTTGACAAAAAAAAAAAAAAGACAAATTTTCCAAGTTTTTTTCTTGCATATTTGTGACTTTTTAACCTTTGAATGTCTGAGTTTTTTTTTTTTCTTGGAAATTTATGACTTTTAAATAAGTAATAAAAACCTTGGGGCCAGGCTATTACAGGAAACTAATCAATGACTGAGTGGTGTGATGCATTCATTCATTATCTCTAGCCGCTTTATCCTTCTACAGGGTCGCAGGCAAGCTGGAGCCTATCCCAGCTGACTACGGGTGAAAGGCGGGGTACACCCTGGACAAGTCGCCAGGTCATCACAGGGCTGACACATAGACACAGACAACCATTCACACTCACACCTACGGTCAATTTAGAGTCACCAGTTAACCTAACCTGCATGTCTTTGGACTGTGGGGGAAACCGGAGCACCCGGAGGAAACCCACGCGGACACGGGGAGAACATGCAAACTCCACACAGAAAGGCCCTCGCCGGCCCCAGGGCTCGAACCCAGGACCTTCTTGCTGTGAGGCGACAGCGCTAACCACTACACCACCGTGCCGCCTGGTGTGATGCAGCTCAACACAATTCCAGGTTACAGTTACCAACCCAAAGTGTATTATTTTCCAAAAACAGCATTTTGAAAAGTGTTTTATGTCTATTATACCACAGCAACTTCCCAATGATGACAATTCTTTATTTATAACCGAATGATAGAGTGTATATTTTATCTGTTTACACTACCGTTCAAAAGTTTGGGGTCACCCAGACAATTTTGTGTTTTCCATGAAAAGTCACACTTTTATTTCCCACCATAAGTTGTAAAATGAATAGAAAATATAGTCAAGACATTTTTCTGGCCATTTTGAGCATTTAATCGACCCCACAAATGTGATGCTCCAGAAACTCAATCTGCTCAAAGGAAGGTCAGTTTTATAGCTTCTCTAAAGAGCTAAACTGTTTTCAGCTGTGCTAACATGATTGTACAAGGGTTTTCTAATCATCCATTAGCCTTCTGAGGCAATGAGCAAACACATTGTACCATTAGAACACTGGAGTGAGAGTTGCTGGAAATGGGCCTCTATACACCTATGGAGATATTGCACCAAAAACCAGACATTTGCAGCTAGAATAGTCATTTACCACATTCACGCCCAGATCACCGCACAGGCTTCATATGGCTTCAGCCTAGGGGCCCCCACGCCCCCCGCCTCGCAGGGGGGCCCCCAATTGGTCAAAAGAAAAAAACTCCTTCATATTCATTGGCTCAAAATGAATATTTAAATAAATGGACGCTGATTGGGTGAGGCAAATCCGCCTTCCATATATAAACGTTAGACGTCACGCACGACGTCACTCCACAGTTGAACAGTGAACATGTGTGACAGAAAATACGAGAGCGGTGCTCAAAAGCGCAAGGCGCAACGGCAAAAAGCCCAACGTGACAAAGCTCTATTGAGCAATATACCAAAACTAACAGGGTTTTTTAAACCTAATGAAACCCAACTGGCAAGTGTAAGTCATCATGACACTAGCGTAGCAAACGTTATGTTAGCTGCAGCTGCAGCCAGTAGTACTACTAGCTCTGGTGAGGGTGAAGGACCGTCCCTTTCAGACCCCGTCCCATTTGTGGATGAATGTGCCACTGCCACTAGTTTCAATTGACAGTTGCATAAGTTGTGATAAGTTGTTGTCAATCTAAACCTTATAGTTTTTGGTGTTCTGTTTTTGCTGGCCCAGCTGTACAAAGTTTAATAATGGAAAAAAAAATTTAAAATGTAGAAAATAGGCAGTTCTTTACAGGTAGATGGGATAAGATGGTGGTGGCCGGGGGGGGGGGCTACAGCAACTTGTAGCCTAGGGGCCCCCGGCCATGTTAATCCGGCCCTGACCACATTAGCAATGTATAGAGTGGATTTCTGATTAGTTTAAAGTGATCTTCATTGAAAAGAACAGTGCTTTTCTTTCAAAAATAAGGAAATTTCAAAGTGACCCCAAACTTTTGAACGGTAGTGTATGGTTGCATTTAATGTTGGGGAATGTCAGTCAAACAAGTTCCTTCTCGAATCTACGAGCACACACACACACACACTTTTTTCGAGTTTTTTACGAGTAAGTGTAACCTGCTCTGTCCTAAAGTCTTTCCCGTATCGGAAAACTTACTGATTTTTACAAAGCCCTGACACTGGAGGCTCCTTCCATAAATGTTCCCTAAACTTTTCCATACAGAAAACTGTGATGGTGTATTTGGGCCATTGTAGGTTAAAAACAAAAACTCACTAAGGCTGGGGTAATAGTCTGAGAAAAATAAACTGAGAATTTCTGAAATTAAAATCATAAATTTCCAAGAAAAAAAAAACCTCAGAAATGATGTTTTGATGATCACATCATCAGCTTTTGTTTTGGTTTGTCAGACACAAGGTACACTACCACTCTTGTTGGAGAAGTTGGGGGTTAATTGCATTGCTCAAGGGCACTTCAGCCAGTCCTGCTGGTCAAACCAGCGACCTTTTGGTCCTAAAGTTGCTTCTCTAACCATTAGACAATGGCTTCCCCGAATAACAGTGGTCAGTTGTTGTTGTTTTTTTAATGGTTTCCATTAGGATTTTTCCAGTTACTTTCAGATAGTGTCCTGTACATACTTAAATTAAATCTTCACACAAAAGACAGTGAATTTTCCCAGTATGACTGAGTTGCCAAACTAGTTCAATAATACAGATAATAAGAATAATGAAAAGATAAATTTATACGGCACCTTTCACAGACCCAAGGTCGCTTTACAGGGAAAGAAAAAGGGTTCAAGGATAGGCATTGTGTGCAGAACTGTGATTTTGGCTTTAACTGAAACTTTTCTGCATTGGAACTCATACTAGGAGTGGGGCTTGAACACACAAGGACATTTGTCCATTGTTTAAGCCCATCATCGTAACTACTCAACCACCTTAGGTTGAGCACACCTTAGGTTGAGCACAGCAGCAGCCCATAGGAAGCTTTCTGCAGAATGAGTTTTACTAGTAGTCATGGCTGAGCTCAAAACAGGGTTACAGGTCATGCTTTCCAGTGGCATGACCTAAGGAAGTTTTCTGAGAACTGGTTGTAACCCACTTGATGATTTCCATTAGGAGTTTTCCAGTTACTTTCAGAAATCAGCTAAAACACTTACCAGGAAGGGGGGGGCTTGAACTCACAAGGACATTTACCCACCGAATATTGAGTCCAATACCTTAACCACTTGGTCATCCTGGTGTACTGCCTTACCAGCCCATAGAAAACTTCCTGCAGAACAAGTCCTGCTTTGCAAACATTTGCCATCAGGAACTACTGAAGCCTGGTCAGGACATGGTGATTCCAGAGTTACTGCTATGATGATAAAAAAAAATTTCATTGTGAACCTGGTTATTATGACTTCAGCGGTTTCAGGATTATATCAGCTCAAATACTTAACAACATGGCTTAGCTGTTATTGGATTCATTTGAATATAAATATCATGAATGTAAGAGACACACTTAATTCGAAGTGGTTCAACAGTGAGGCGGGATACTGCTGAACATTTTAAGATCTTAACCAACATCATCATACCTTTCAAACACAAAATGTGATTTTTTTTTCCCCACAAGATTGCCATTTTCCAAGCTGAATTTCTGCATTGTAGCAGGGTTTGAACCAATACATTGGAGCTGAAGACCAAGAGCTGAGCTATTCAGGAGACCTTTTTTTTCCTGAACCTGTGATTTCAAGGACATTCCAGCATTAGAACTCACACCCCAAAGAATGTGTCCTTCATGAATGCCTCTATCACAATAGACCCTAAATTTGCTTGATAGCATCCATGTCATTCCTGAAAGTTTCAAGAGAGTCAGTAACTTTCAGACACACACGACAGAATTCAGATAAAGCACTTACCAGGAGTGCGGCTTGAACCCCCAAGGACAATTTTCCAGTTGAGCTTAAACCCAACACTTTAACCACTTGGTCATCCTGGTGTACTTCCAGTATTTTATTATTAATAAGAGTCTTTCTGCAAAATGGGTCCTACTGTTCAAGCATTTACGACCAGTCACTACTGAATCCTGGTCAGGGTCACGGTGATTCCAGAGCTAATATTTTACAGTAGCACCACATTCGAGTAGTATAGGAGCTTGAGGATGGATGGAGCTACAGCAGGAGAAGACAACATTTCAGGTCACCACCTTTGTTTCGTATCTAGGCGACTGCAAGTCTTTTGTTTCCATCATGGCAGAACTTATCTCAAGCCTGAAAATATCGTTACTCAGTCGGGCACAGTGTACGAGGGTGGAGCATGGATAAACAAACACCTGACACCCGTTTCCTACTTTGTTGAAAAACATCCTCCTTCTGTGCCTCCAAATCCTGGTCAGAGTTAAAGAGATCCACCTCAGGAAGTTCTCTGAGCCCTGATTGTTACTTGTTTGACTTTACTTGATGGATTCCAGTAGGAATTTTCCAGTAACTTTCAGAACTCAGCTAAAAAATTTACCATGAACAGGACTTGAAACCACATGGACATTTGCCCATTGGCACTTAAGCCCGACACCTTAACCACCCAGTCATCCTGGTGTACTCCCTTACTAGTCCATAGGAATCTTTCTGCAGAACAAGTCCTGCTATTCAAACATTTGCCATCAGGAACTGCTGAAGCCTGGTAAGGATATGGTGATTCCAGAGCTACTGCTCTGATGATAAAAAACATTTCAGTGTGAATCTGGTTATTATGACTGCAGCTGTTTCAGGATAATATCAGTTCAAATACCTAATAACATGTCTTAACTGTTAATGGATTCATTTGAATATAAATATCATGAATGTAATAGACACACTTAATTCGAAGGGGTTCACTGGTGAGGCGGGATACCGCTGAACATTTCAAGATCTTAACCAACATCATCATACCTTTCAAACACAAAATGTATTTTCCCCCCACAAGATTACCATTTTTCAAGCTGAATTTCTGCATTGTAGCAGGGATTGAACCAATACATTGTAGCTGAAAACCAAGAGCTTCGCTATTCAGGGGACGGGGGTTTTTTCTGAACCTGTGATTTCAAGGAGATTCCAGCACTGGAATTCACACCCCAAAGAACGAGTTCTTCATGAACGCCTTTATCACAATGGAGCCTGAATTTGTTTGACAGCTTGCATGTCATTCCTGAAAGTTTCAAGAGAGTCAGTAACTTTCAGACACACACATAACAGAATTCAGCTAAAGCCCTTAACAAGAGTGGGTTTGAACCAATGAGAACATTTGCCCATTGGATCTCAAGTCCAACACATTAACCACACAGTTATCCAAGTAAAATACATCAACATCCCATAGGAAACTTTCTGCAGAAAGAGTTTTACTAGTAGTCATGACTGAGCTCTAAACAGGGTCATGGTGATTCCACAGGTCATGCTTTCCAGTGGCACTACCTTAGGAAGTTTTCTGAGAACTGGTTGTCACCTGCTTGATGATTTCAATTAGGAGTTTTCCAGTTACTTTCAGGAATCAGCTAAAACCAGGAGTGGGGCTTGAACCCACGAGAACATTTGTCCATTGGATTTTGAGGCCAACACTTTAACCACTCTGTCATCCTGGTAATATGCTCTTATTAGTAAAAGTCTTTCTGCAAAATGGGTCCTACTGTGCAAGCATTTACAACCAGTCACTCCTGAATCCTGGTCAGGGTCACGGTGATTCCAGAGCTAATACTTTACAGTAGTACCACATTCGAGTAGTATAGGAACTTGAGGATGGATGGAGCTACAGCAGGAGAAGACAACATTTCAGGTCACCACCTTTGTTTTGTATCTAGGCGACTGCACATCTTGTGTTTCCATCATGGCAGAACTTATCTCAAGCCTGAAAATGTCATTACTCAGTCAGGTACACTGTACGAGGGTGGAGAGTGGATAAACAAACACCCATTTCCTACCGTACTTTGCTGAAAGACATCCTCCTTCTGTGTCTCCAAATCCTGGTCAGAGTTAAAGAAATCCACCTTAGGAAGTTCTCTGAGGCCTGATTGTCACTTGTTTGACTTTACTTGATGGCTTCCCATAGGAATTTTCAGAACTAAGCTAAAACACTTACCAGGAGTGGGGCTTGAACCCATGAGGGCATTTGTCCATTGGATCTTAAGTCCAACACCTTAACCACTCGGTCATCCTGGTGGTCTAGTAATATGCTCTAAGTAGTAAGAGTCTTTCTGCAAAATGGGTCCTACTGTGCAAGCATTTACGACCAGTCACTCCTGAATCCTGGTCAGGGTCACGGTGATTCCAGAGCTAATACTTTACAGTAGCACCACATTCGAGTAGTATCGGAACTTGATGATGGATGGAGCTACAGCAGGAGAAGACAACATTTCGGGTCACCACCTTTGTTTCATATCTAGGTGACTGCAAGGCTTGTGTTTCCATCATGGCAGAACTTATCTTGAGCCTGAAAATATCGTTACTCGGTGGGGCACAGTGTACAAGGGTGGAGAGTGGATAAACAAACACCCGACACCCCTTTTCCTACTTTGTTGAAAGATGTCATCCTTCTGTGTCTCCAAATCCTGGTCAGAGTTAAAGAGATCCATATGAAGAAGTTCTCTGAGGCCTGATTGTCACTTGTTTGACTTTATTGAGGGCTTCCAGTAGGAATTTTCTAGTTACTTTCAGAACTAAGCTAAAACACTTACCAGGAGTGGGGCTTGAACCCACGAGGACATTTGTCCATTAGAGCTTAAGTCCAACACCTTAACCACTTGGTCATCCTGGTATACTGCTAGCATGCTATTATTCATAAGAGTCTTTCTGCAGAATGAGTATTAATGTGTAAGCATTTGCCATCAGTAACTACTGAATCCTGGTCAGGGTCACAGTGATTCCAGAGCTCATGCTTTCCATTGGCACTACTATAGGAAGTTCTCTGAGGACTTCATTCAAAAAAAAAAAAAACAAACAAGGAAGGAAGGCACTTGTTTGATGAAATTCATGCACACACAAGAAAATTCACTTGAAGCACTTAACAGGAGTGGGGCTTGAAACCACATCCACCCATTGGGTCTCAAGACCAACATGTTAACCAGTCAGTCACCCTGGTATAGTACAGCAACATCTCATAGGAAACTTTCTGCAGAAAGAGTTTTACAAGTAGTCTTCAATGAGCTCTAAACAGGGTTATGGTGATTTCCTGGGTGTGCTTTCCAGTGACACTACCTTAGGAAGTTTTCTGAGAACTGGTTGTCACCTGCTTGATGATTTCAATTAGGAGTTTTCCAGTTACTTTCAGCTAAAGCAGATACCAGGAGTGGGGCTTGAACCTACAAGGACATTTGTCCATTGGACCTTGAGTCTAACACCTTAACTACTCAGTCATCCTAGTGGTCTGGTAACATGCTCTTATTCGTAAGAGTCTTTCTGCAAAATGGGTCCTACTGTGCAAGCATTTACGACCAGTCACTCCTGAATCCTAGTCAGGGTCATGGTGGTTCCAGAGCTAATACTTTACAGTAGCACCACATTCAAGTAGTATAGGAACTTGAGCATGGATGGAGATACAGTAGGAGAAGACAACATTTCAGGTCACCACCTTTGTTTCGTATCTAGGCGACTGCATGTCTTGTGTTTCCATCATGGCAGAACTTATCTCGAGCCTGAAAATATCATTACTCGGTCAGGCACACTGTACGAGGGTGGAGAGTGGATAAACAAACACCCGTTTCCTACTTTACTGAAAGACGTCCTCCTTCTGTGTCTCCAAATCCTGGTCAGAGTTAAAGAGATCCACATTAGGAAGTTCTCTGAGGCCTGATTGTCACTTGTTTGACTTTACTTGATGGCTTCCAGTAGGAATTTTCCAGAAATTTTCAGAACTAAGTTAAAACACTTAACAGAAGTGGGGTTTGAACCCACAAAGACATTTGTCCATTGGATCTTGAGTCCAACACCTTAACCACTCAGTCATCCTGGTGTATGCCACTGCTAGCCCATAGGAAGCTTTCTGCAGAGCAAGTCCTGCTTTGCAAACATTTGCCATCAGGAACTGCTGAAGCCTGGTAAGTACATGGTGATTCCAGGCCGACTGCTATGATGTTAAAAAACATTTCAGTGTGAATCTGGTTATTATGACTTCAGCTGTTTCGGGATAATATCAGCTCAAATACCTAATAACATGGCTTAGCTGTTAATGGATTAATTTGAATATAAATATCATGAATATAATAGACACATGTAATTCAAAGTGGTTCAGCAGTGATTTGGGATACCGCTGAACATTTTAAGATCTTAACCAACATCATCATACGTTTCAAACACAAAGTTTGATTTTTTTCCTCACAAGATTGCCATTTTTAAAGCTGAATTTCTGCATTGTAGCAGAGTTTGAGCCAACATATTGGAGCTGAAGACCAAGAGCTTAGCTGTTCCGGAGTTCTTTTTTTCCTGATCCTGTGATTTCAAGGACATTCCAGCACAAGAACTCACACCCCAAAGAACGTGTACTTCATGAATGCCTCCATCACAATAGACACTGAATTTGCTTGACAGCGTCCATGTCATTCCCGAAAGCTTCAAGAGAGTCAGTAACTTCCAGACATACACACACACATGACAGAATTCAGCTAAAGCACTTACTAGGAATGGGGACTGAACCCAAGAGGACATTTGTCCATTGGAGCTTAAACCCAACACCTTAACCACTCAGTCATCCTGGTATACTGCTAGCATGTTATTAACCCCGCCGACAGTAGTCGGAGGGGTTATTATTTTCACCTGCGTCAGTCTGTGTGTGTGTGTATCTGTCTGTCTGTCTGTCTGTCTGTGTGTCTGCAAGATATCTCAAGAACGAATGGATCGATTTGGACCAAATTTTGTACATGTATTGCCAATCACCCAGGAAGGAAACCATTAAATTTTGGAGGTCAAAGGTCAAAGGTCAAGGTCATGGCAGAACTTCGAAATTTTCGCCCAATGTATTTTAATAGGGAAAAGGCGGGGTTTGCACTCGTTAGAGTGTCCCTGTCTAGTTATTCATAAGAGTCTTTCTGCAGAATGAGTATTAATGTGTAAGCATTTGCCATCAGTAACTACTGAATCCTGGTCAGGGTCACACTGATTCCAGAGCTCATGCTTTCCATTGGCACTACTATAGGAAGTTCTCTGAGGACTTCATTCAAAAAAAAAAAAAGGAAGGTACTTGTTTGATGACATTCAAGCATACACGACAGAATTCACTTGAAGCACTTAACAGGAGGAGGGCTTGAAACCACATCCACCCATTGGATCTCAAGTCCAACATGTTAACCAATCAGTCGCCCTAGTATAGTACAGCAACATCTCATAGGAAACTTTCTGCAGAAAGAGTGTTACAAGTAGTCATGAATGAGCTCTAAACAGGGTCATGGTGATTCCATGTGACACTAGTGTCCAGTGACACTACCTTAGGAAGTTTTCTGAGAACTGGTTGCCACCTGCTTGATGATTTCAATTAGGAGTTTTCCAGTTACTTTCAGGAATCAGTTAAAGCTGAAAGCAGGAGCAGGGCTTGAACCCACAAAGACATTTATCCATTGGATCTTGAGTCCAACACCTTAACCACTCAGTCATCCTGGTGGTCTGGTAATATACTATTATTAGTAAGAGTCGTTCTGCTAAATGGGTCCTACTATGGCTCCTTCCAAAAATGTTACATAAACATTTCCATCCAGAAAACTGCAACTGTGTATTTAAGCCATTGTAGGTTAAAAACAAAAAAATCACTAAGGCTGGGGGTAATATTCTGAGAAAAATAAACTCAGAATTTCTGAGATTAAAATCACAAAATTTCCAAGAAAAAAAAAATCAGAAATTCTTTTTTGATGATCACATCATTAGCTTTTCTTTGGCTAGTCAGACACAAGGTACACCACCACTCTCGCCAGAGCGCTTGGGAGTTGAGTTATAATGTGCAAGCATTTGCCATCGGTAACTACTGAACCCTGGTCAGGGTCACAGTGATTCCAGAACTCATGCTTTCCAGTGGCACTATTTTAGGTAGTTCTCTGAGGACTTCATTCAAAAAAAGGAAGGTTTGATGGCATTCAGTTTTTTTTTTTTGGGGGGGGGGGGGGGGGGTCGGTCATGCACCACCTGACCTGATGAACACGTCATCAGCTTTTCTTTGTTTAGCCAGACACAAGGTACACCACTACACTTGTCGAAGCAGTTGGGGGTTAAGTGCATTGCTCAAGGGCACTTCAGCCAGTCCTGCTGGTCAAACCAGTGACATTTTGGTGCGAAAGCTGCTTCTCTAACCATTAGGTCATGGCTTCCCCTCAGAATCGTTGTTAGGGGTTTTTTTAATGGTTTCCATTAGGAATTTTCCAGTTACTTTCAGATAGTGTCTTATACATTCTTAAATTAAATTTTACTACAACAGACAGTGACTTTTTCCCAGTATGACTGAGTTGCCAAAGTAGTTCAATAATACAAATAATAAAAATAATAAAAAGATAAATTTATACAGCACCTTGCACAGACCCAAGGTCCCTTTACAGGGAAAGAAAAAAGGTTCAGGGATAGGCATTGTGTGCAAAACTGCAACTTTGGTTTTAACTGAAACTTTTCTGCTGTGGAATTCATACTCACACTTTTACCAGGAATGGAGTTTGCACCCACAAGAACATTTGCCCGTTGGATCGCAAGTCCAACATGTTAACTACTCAGTCATCCTGGTATAGTACATCAACATCTCATAGGAAACTTTCTGCAGAAAGAGTTTTACTAGTAGTCATGACTGCACTCTAAACAGGGTCATGGTGATTCCATAGGTCATGTTTTCCAGTGGTACTACCTTCAGAAGTTTTCTGAGAACTGGTTGTTACCTGCTCGATGATTTCGATTAGGAGTTTTCCAGTTACTTTCAGGAATCAGCTAAAGCTGATACCAGGAGTGGGGCTTGAACCTACAAGGACATTTGTCCATTGGATCTTGAGTCTAACACCTTAAACACTCGGTCATCCTGGTAGTTTGCTAGCTTCATATTATTAATAAGAGTCTTTCAACAAAATGGATCCTACTGTGCAAGCATTTACAACCAGTCACTACTGAATCCTGGTCAGGGTCATGGTGATTCCACAGCTAATACTTTACAGTAGCACCACATTCGAGTAGTATAGGAGCTTGAGGATGGATGGAGCTACAGCAGGAGAAGACAACATTTCAGGTCACCACCTTTGTTTCATATCTAGGCGACTGCACATCTGGTGTTTCAATCATGGCAGAACTTATCTTGAGCCTGAAAATATCGTTACTCGGTGGGGCACAGTGTACGAGGGTGGAGAGTGGATAAACAAACACCCGACACCTGTTTCCGACTTTGTTGAAAGACATCCTCCTTCTGTGTCTCCAAATCCTGGTCAGAGTTAAAGAGATCCATATGAAGAAGTTCTCTGAGGCCTAATTGTCACTTGTTTGACTTTACTTGAGGGCCTCCAGTAGGAATTTTCCAGTTACTTTCAGAACTAAGCTAAAATGCTTACCAGGAGTGGGGTTTGAACCCACGAGGACATTTGCCCATTGGATCTTAAGTCCAACACCTTAACCACTCGGTCATCCTGGTATACTACCATACCAGCTCATAGGAATCTTTCTGCAGAACAAGTCCTGCTTTGCAAACATTTGCCATCAGGAACTGCTGAAGCCTGGTAAGGACATGGTGATTCCAGAGCTACTGTTATGATGATAAAAAACATTTCAGTGTGAATCTGGTTATTATGACTTCAGCTGTTTCAGGATAATATCAGCTCAAATATGTAATAACATGTCTTAACTGTTATTGGATTCATTTGAATATAAATATCATGAATGTGTTGTAATAGACATACTTAATTTGAAGTGGTTCACCAGTGAGGCGGGATACCGCTGAACATTTTAAGATCTTAACCAACATCATCATACTGTACCTTTCAAACACAAACCTTGATTTTTTTTCCCACAAGATGGAACCTGATGGCCATTTTTCAAGCTGAATTTCTGCATTGTAGCAGGGTTTGAACCAATACATTGGAACTGAAGACCAAAGCTATTCAGAAGACTTTTTTTTTTGAATCTGTGATTTCAGGTACATTCTAGCACTAGAACTCACACCCCAAAGAATGTGTCTTTCATGAATGCCTCTATCACAATGGACCATGAATTTTTTTTTGACAGCTTCCATGTTATACATGAAAGTTTCAAGAGAGTCAGTTACTTTCAGACACACACGGCATAATTCTGCTCTAGTGCTTACCAGGAGTGGGGAGTTGAACCCACAAGGGCATTTGCCCATCAGCACTTAAAGCCAACACCTTAACCAATCAGTCATCCTGGTGTACTGCTAGTGTATTATTATTATTCATAAGAGTCTTTCCATAGAATGAGTATTAATGTGCAAGCATTTTTCTACATCATCAGCTTTTCTTTGGCTAGTCAGATAGCAAGTACACCACCACTCTTGCTAGAGCAGTTGGGGGTTATGCGCCTTGCTCCAGGGCACTTCAGCTAGTCCTGCTGGTCCAGGGAATCAAACCAGTGACCTTTTGGTCCCAAAGTTGTTTCTCTAACCATTAGGTCATGGCTTCCAGAAATTCCAAGATTAAAAAGTTGGAAATATATGAGAAAAATCTTGGAATTATTATTATTTTTGTCAAGGAGTCACATCGCTTCAGTTTGCAAGGTTGGATCAATGTCATCACACCTCAGAAACTGAAGCAATCTGACTCCTTGACAAAAAAAACAAAAAACAATTTTTTCAATTTTTTTGTTTTTTTTCTCGCATATTTCTCACCTTTTAATCTTGGAATTTATGAGTTTTTTTCTTGAAAATATATGGCTTTAATCTCAGAAATTCTGAGGTTTTTTTTGGGGGGGGGGTGGGGGGTGGGGGGGGGGTTGGTTTAATCTACAATGGCCTTAATACACCATCGTAGTTTTCTGTATGGAAACATCTCATCTCATTATCTCTAGCCGCTTTATCCTTCTACAGGGTCGCAGGCAAGCTGGAGCCTATCCCAGCTGACTACGGGCGAAAGGCGGGGTACACCCTGGACAAGTCGCCAGGTCATCACAGGGCTGACACATAGACACAGACAACCATTCACACTCTCATTCACACCTATGTTCAATTTAGAGTCACCAGTTAACCTAACCTGCATGTCTTTGGACTGTGGGGGAAACCGGAGCACCCGGAGGAAACCCACGCGGACACGGGGAGAACATGCAAACTCCGCACAGAAAGGCCCTCGCCGGCCCCGGGGCTCGAACCCAGGACCTTCTTGCTGTGAGGCGACAGCGCTAACCACTACGTATGGAAACATTTATGTAACATTTCTGGAAGGAGACTCCACTGTCAGCGCTTTGTAAAAGTCAGTAAGTTTTCTGATACGGGAAAGACTTCAGGACAGAGGAGGTTACACTTTCTCATAAAAAACCTCAAAAAAAGAAGTGTGTGTGTTTTCTTAGTCGCTTCACGAAAGAACTTGTTTGACCAACATTCCCCAACATTAAATGCAACTATAAATGGATAAAATGTACACTCTATCATTCTGTTATAAATCACGAATTGTCATCATTGGGAAGTTGCTGTGGTATAATAGAAATAAAACACTTTTCAAAATGCTCATCTCAAGCCACTTTATCCTGTTCTACAGGGTCGCAGGCAAGCTGGAGCCTATCCCAGCTGACTACGGGTGAAAGGCAGGGTACACCCTGGACAAGTCCCCAGGTCATCACAGGGCTGACACATAGACACCCATTCACACCTACGGTCAATTTAGAGCCACCAGTTAACCTAACCTGCATGTCTTTGGGGGAAACCGGAGCACCCGGAGGAAACCCACGCAGACACAGGGAGAACATGCAAACTCCACACAGAAAGGCCCTCGCCGGCCATGGGGCTCGAACCCGGACCTTCTTGCTGTGAGGCGACAGCGCTAACCACTACACCGCCCTTTTCAAAATGCTGTTTTTGGAAAATAATACTCTATGGGTTGGTAACTGTAACCTGGAATTTTGCTGAGCTGCATCACACCACCCAGTCACTGATTAGTTTCCTGTAATAGCCTGGCCCCAAGGTTTTTAGTCCTTATTTAAAACTGGACATGATGTTATTTTAGAGAACCATAACGTAAATTGTTACCTTCTGATCTAAACTGCATTTTTGAATTCAGTTTGATTGAATTCTTTCCAAACAGATTTACCAGCTACCTGTTAGCTGTAAGTCAGTGTTTAGGTTTACAGTCAGTAATTGTAGCGAATGTTGCTCCAGCCGATTTATCGGCCACCTGACACCCCGTCCATCAAAGAAACAATGACCACTTGGCTTAAGACCACCGATGATCCCATTCATCCAACACCCGAACGTGGCTGACACGCTGTACACAGTGAACGATGGGCTGCAGTCAGTAATTATACACTGACGAAGTGATGTAAACTTGTGACTTTGAGGACAGAAAAGTGCTGAGTAATGGTTTGTCGTCTCTTTGTGGATTGTTGGATGGTGTGTTGATTGTTGATGCTCTCCATCCTTCTCTCCTTCTCTTCTCATTTAATCATTTCACTGTGACAGTTCATCAAAGCCATATGCTTCGTGTTCCCACAGCATGGAACTGCATTATAGAGAGTCCCAACAGGATGATCATTCATCTCACACACTCTCTCTCTCTCTCTCACACACACACACACACACGCCTCAAGCTTGTTTGGAATCAAAAGGTCATTCATTCGACTGTTGTTTAGGGGGTGATTTGTCTTTTGAGTCTTTATTGATTACTTCCACTAACTGTGTTGGAAGAGGTTATGTTTTCACCTCCGTTTATTTGTCTGTTCCCAACCTAACTCAAAAAAGAGTGAACAGGTTTTGATGAAATTTGGAGGAATGGTGAGCCATGGGACAAGAAGAAGGACTTTATTTATCAGACATATCACAATGAAATGCTTCCTCTGCATTTAACTCATCTGAAACAGCAAACACACACAAGCAATGAGCACACACACATACCCAGAGCAGTGGGCAGCCAGCAGTTGGAGGTTAGGTGCCTTGTCCAAGGGCACTTCAGCCCAAGGCCATCCCATGTTAACCTATATACAGTATGTGAACACTCACCCAGAGCAGTGGGCAGCTATGCTACAGCAACCAAGGAGCAGTTGGGGGTTAGGTGCTTTGCCCAAGGGCACTTCAGCCCATGTTAACCTAACTACATGTCTTTGAACTGTGGTGGAAACTGGAGCACCCAGAGGAAACCCACAGTCAGGGATGCAAACTCCACACAGAAAGGCCTTCATCAGCCACTGGGCTTGAACCCAGAACCTTCTTACTGTGCAACAGTGCTAACCACTACACCACCCGAGGAACAAGTTATTAGATTTTTGATGCAAATCCAGATATGTATGTGGATCCAGGATTTCTTTGTCTCTTTCCAACATAACTTGAAAAGTAATGAACAGATTTGGATGAAAGTTGGTGGATGGCTTTAGTATTGTCCTCGCTTCAAGTGATTTGATTTTGATGTTGATAATATGTGGCTTGGCCAAGGTATGCTCTCTACTCTCCCCAGTGCCTTTTTAGTTCTTAATGCATTAAGAAGACAAGAAGCTCGTCCACTAATTACCTTTTGACAACACACACCTGTTAATTGAAAAGCATTCCAGGTAACTACCTCATGAAGCTGGTTAAGATAATGCCAATAATGTACAAAGTGTCATCAAGGTAAACAGTGGATACTTTGAAGAACCTAAAATACGAAACACTTTTTTGTTTACCACATAATTCCATATATGTTCCAGATGTTATTTCATAGTTTTGATGTCTTCAGTTTTGTAGAAAATAGTCAAAATACAGAAAAACCTATGAATGAGTAGGGTAGGGGTGTACAAACTTTTTGACTGGTGCTGTATATCACTTTGTATTTTATTACTATGTTGGGTTTTTTTCAGACTTTGTTGACCTTTATACATTTCTTTCTAACCTTCTTCTTTTTCATCTTGTCTCCTTACAGCACTGGATGACGGAGTTGGAGATCTTTGCCTTGATCTTTGCTGCAGCAGTACATGACTACGAACACACTGGAACCACAAACAACTTCCACATCCAGACCAGGTAAAAAATAAATAAATAAAGCAACAGCAAAGCAGTGCAGCGCTTTCGGTCATGCAGTAACTCTCTTGGTCATCAGTGCAGTCATTCCGAAAAGCCATGACATGCCCAGAGCCTGCAGTCAGACTCGCATAGTGAGAGCAGGATTAATGAAAATGCACTGAGCTTCTGGGCAAAACGTGGTTGTCGTGGGGAAAAATGACTTGTCGTGTCTTTTCAATAACAAACCGACCAGAGGCAGAGTCACATGGATAATGCAAAAAAGGGTGAATTGACTGAGACACAGACTGAAGGACTGAGTAAACGTAGCATCACTGAAATGCTGATCTTCTTATTCAGGCAGTGGATTGACAAGTACTATCAAAACACACTGACAACCCAATGTCCCCAATGTCATAAAGAATATCTACGAATGATGTCGAATGATAGATTGAAGATGATTGACTCTATAAATGTCACCTGGCATGAGTTTGCGGCCATAATTTATTTGCTTTCCTGAATAATAAATTGCTCAATGTGGCAGCTCCTGTCATGGAAATCCGAACCCCAAAAGTATCCAAACATACTGTACGCTAACATGAAAGAAGTTTCCTTGAAGCGCCTTTATTGAGTTCACAATCCCGACGCTGAGTGGGTCCGGACTACACATCGACCTCTGAATTCCCGCCAAGTTTTTGGCTCAGCTTTTGGCTGAAGCCTATAGAGGTGCCTGACTATATGTTTATGTTTAACTGAGTTCGAGTGTGGGCGGCATGGTGGTGTAGTGGTTAGTGCTGTCGCCTCACAGCAAGAAGGTCCGGGTTCGAGCCCCGTGGCCGGCGAGGGCCTTTCTGTGCAGAGTTTGCATGTTGTCCGCGTGGGTTTCCTCTGAGTGCTCCGGTTTCCCCCACAGTCCAAAGACATGCAGATTAGGTTAACTGGTGACTCTAACTTGACCATGAGTGTGAATGGTTGTCTATGTGTCAGCCCTGTGATGACCTGGTGACTTGTCCAGGGTGTACCCTGCCTTTCGCCCGTAGTCAGCTGGGATAGGCTCCAGCTTGCCTGCGACCCTGTAGAACAGGATAAAGTGGCTAGAGATAATGAGTTTGAGTGTGCTTAAGAATGTAATTGGCATGCCAGTCTCAGGTAGCAATTCCACAGTCATGGTGTGGCACCACTATGTATTGACTATATAAGTGCCATGCTACATAACCTCAGTAATCCTCTGTGGCTGAGTGGTCTAGAGTGATGTGCAAGATGTCAGCTCAAATCCTGGTGTCAGTGTATTTCTGCGTGGCCTATTTCTTCGATTGATGTACCGTAGCTTCTATCAACCAATCAGACAAAGGCTGAGCTCAGACCTACACAGGTCTCTAGTTAAAGGGTTGTCCCACTACAAGGGACCAACCCTAGAACTGCTCCAAAACAAAATGGCGGCTCCTATTAAAATCACTGTGAAAGGACTTTTCTTTTTTTGAACACAGATTTCTGATTGGCTAAAATATACCTTCCACTATCTTCAAAATAAAACAGACCCGCTTGTATTTCTTCCCATGACATTTTAAGGGTTATACTACTTTTATTTTGGGGGAAGACGTTGCCTAATGATTTATCAAAACAGCTTAGGGACCAAAAGGCTGCTGGTTCACTTCCCTGGACCAGCAGGACTGACTGAAGTGCCTTTGAGCAAGATGCCTAATCTCTAACTGCTCCAGCAAGTGTGGTGGCGTACCTTGTGTCTGATTAGCCAAAGAAAAACTGATGATGTGATTATCAGTTCAGCCAGGCAACCTGGCCATCTATACTATTAATGGAAGGCTGTCTGTCTCTCTGCCTGTTCACCTGTGCAACTCGACATGACTGGATGCACATACTCCCTCCATACTTTGCGCATGGATTGATGACACCCCAGAGGGACTCAAGACAACATTTGTGGCAGATCACAGAATCCAGGGACACATGTCTGCCTGGGGGCATTTTTAGTTATTGACAGATTCAGAAAGTACAGTTTCTAAGCTTTCCAATGATGCCTTCCATGTGGAGATCTGACAATATTTGAAGAATGTGTGGCCTTTTGAAAGTGTATACTTCTTAAAACAGGAAAGGGAGAAAATCGCCCTCAAAGTTTTCCATCTCAGCTACTCTGGGTGTAGGGCGGGCACATAATGGTGCTCATTTGCATGACATTAAGGAAATCTCTACCCCCTACTAGCTAGCACGATGCTACTTTCATGTAAACAAAGATCACCACGTCAATTTTCCTTCCATGCAAAGTATGCCCAACACAATTATGAAGTACAAAAATAAGTCCTAAAGTATACTTTAACGTTTTGTGGTTGAAAAATTACTCACACCGTAAGAAAGAAAGATAGCACAATGATGACACAACTAACACAACGCTAGTTTCATGTAAAGCCTCGGTCACAACCGGCCGTATGTGCTCCTACAGCTGGTCTACATGCAAAAAACGCAAGAAACACACGGAGAGCGCGCATGAAATGCACGAAAGCGCGTGTGTGAAAAGCACGAGAGCGCGCGTGTGATGTGCTGATTTTCGAGCCGCAGACCGGCCGCAGAGGTTCTTTGTCATGTCAAACAAACTCTACGGGCGCTTACGTTTTTTTCAGGTTGCAAGACAAACTTACGGCCAACGCGCGTCTTTCTCCATGAACAAAAAAAAAAACAAAACGCAGCGATTTAGGAAACGCCAAAAATCACACGGCCAAAAAATCGTACGTCCGGTTGTGACCTAGGCTTAACCAAACCACAACACTCTCCGTTACATGCAAAAATAACCACACAGCCTTAGATTAATAAACTCACCCCATCAGAAAGAGAAACGGCGCCTTGCACACACCAATGCCTCCGATGGAATGTAATCCTAGAACGTTCCGTGTATCATCCGATCATTCAAGTATTCCATTCAATCTGGAAAACGAGGTTGCGGTTTTTTTTGCTAGAAATGTTTATCTCCGATGTAAATACCGTGTGTCTGTTTGCTTTGCAGTGTTTCAGCTCCTTTGCGCTCTGTTTAGTAACTCATTCCATAGTGAAATCACATGCCTGTATGCAGTTAAGTAGCCATGCGCTCAGCCCGTATCATACAGCTGATTCGCGGAAAAAAAAACAAAAGACTTAAATCATCATGTGAATGGCCCATATGGTAATTTACCCACACCCCCCAGCAGGCTACAGTCCTGACAAAAACGAGACAATTTGCAACAAAAAATGTATGCTTTTCCAACAAAACAATCTATTATCTGAAATACTGATTGCATTCTTCAAGATCTCAACTTGCACATGATGGAAAAAAACAAAAATCACAAATTTCGAAAAAAAATGCTTCTTTTGCGATTATCTCGGATTCGTTTCGGCCGACATGTGTCCCTGGATTCGGTGAGGGGTCACATTTTTAATTTTCCAAAACGTGTGAAGCTCCATAAGCAATCATACAAACCTTACGTATATGATGAAACTGTGTCTCTGCTGTCCAGGTCAGACACTGCGATCCTGTACAATGACCGCTCGGTGCTGGAGAGTCATCACGTCAGTGCAGCATATCGCCTCCTACAGGACGACGACGAGATGAACATCCTCTACAACCTGTCCAAAGATGACTGGAGGTACAGCGCCTTCACCTGGACAGCTTCATCATCAACTTCTACAGAGAGAGAAAGAGAGAGAGAGAGACAGTTTAAATAATAATGTGTGTTTTTCTCAGGGAGTTCAGGACTCTGGTGGTGGAGATGGTGTTGTCTACAGACATGTCGTGTCATTTCCAACAGGTCAAAGCCATGAAGAACTTCCTACAGCAACCAGAGGGGTGAGGAGAGCTACATTTATACTTCTTTTCTTCTCTTCTCATCTCTTCTTTCTTCTTTTCTCTTCTCATCTCTCCCCTTCTCATCTATCTCTTCTTCTCTTCTCATCTCTCCTCCTCTTGTTGCTTCTTTCTTCTTTTCTCATCTCCATCCTTCTTCTCTCCTCTTGTCTGTTCTCATCTCTTTTCTTCTCAGCTCCTCTCTTCTTTTCTTTTCTCTTCTCATCTATTCTCTTCTCGTCTCTCCTCCTCTTGCCTCTTTTCTCTTCTCATTTCTTCTTGTCTCATCTCTTTTTGTCTTGTCTATTCTCTTCTCATCTTTTCTTTCTTTTCTCTTCTCGTCTCATCTCCTTTCTTCCTATCTCTTCTCATCTCTTCTTGTCTCACCTATTCTCTTTCCTCTTCTTGTCTCTTCTTGTCCCATCTCTTCTCTGTTCTCCTCTTTACTTTTTTTTCTGTTTTTTCTTTACTTTTCTTTTTTCTTTTCTCTCCTCTTTCTAATTCCCTTCACATCTCTTCACTTCCCTCATTTTCTCTTCTTTTATTTTCTTTGCTTTTCATTTATTTTTTTACTCCTCCACTTTTCTTTTCTCTTCACTTATCTTCCTTTCTTCATTCTTTTGTTTTCTAATCTCCTTACTTATTTTTCTCTTCTTTTTCTTTTTTCATTTTCTGTTTTTTCTTACTTTTATTTTTTCCTTTTCTTTACTCTGCTCCTTTGTTCTTTTTCTGCTTCTCTCAATTCTCTTCTTTTCATTCCTTTCTCTTATCTCTTCACTTCTTTTCTTTTTTATGAACGCTCCTCTTCTCTTCTGATCATTTACATTCTCTCCCTTTTTATTTTCTTCTCTCTTTTATCTCTTTTCCTTTTATTTCCCCTTCTATCGAGTTCATTCATCTTTTCTTCTTTTCCATTTTCTCTATGTTTTTGTCTTACAACCATTAAGATCGTTTTTTTGGTACTCATATTATCTTTTCTTGTTTTCTCATCTGTTCTTTTCTTCCCATCTCCCCGTCTCTCCTCTTTCCTCTCTGCCCTTTTCTCTGGACTCTCTGGAATGAGATTTCTATTGATTAACCTGCGTCTGTGTCTCTTCATTACCCCTCCACATGCACATACATCAAACACTAAATAAGTAATACAGTTCGAGAAAAATGGAACAGAAAGAAACGGAGACAGGTGGGAAATTATAAAAGCCAGGAGCCATAATATTTAGGCACATAACAAATAGTGGATATGGTTTCTTAAATGAATGTGGTGTCGGTTTTCAGTTACCTGCTAAAAAAAAGATTATTCATTTTGAGTGCAAATATGCACACACTAATAGGAAGCTGTGTACGCATGTGTGTGTGTGTGTGTGTTTCATTTACAGAATTGACAAACCGAAAGCACTTTCTCTGATCTTACACACTGCTGATATCAGCCATCCAGCCAAAAACTGGGACCTCCATCACCGCTGGACCAGCTCACTGCTGGAGGAGTTCTTCAGACAGGTCTGTGTGTGTGTGGGGGGTGTTACTCCTTTTTACTGTTTTACTCTTGGCCCATTCTATAATTGCGGGTGCATTTCAAGTGTTGGTTCTGTTCGTCAGTGTCAACTCTGTTATCATTAAACTGGGCAAGCCATTCACAGAATTGATGACAAAAGGGTCGACACTTCCCACCATTTTGCGCCTTAACTCCACATGCTAACCTCACACTAGCTACCACACGGCATGTATAAAAACAGAATTTTATAGATTTTAATCATTCTCATCTCATTCTCTCTAGCCACTTTATCCTGTTCTACAGGGTCGCAGGCAAGCTGGAGCCTATCCCAGCTGACTACGGGCGAAAGGCAGGGTACACCCTGGACAAGTCGCCAGGTCATCACAGGGCTGACACGTAGACACAGACAACCATTCACACTCACAGTCAATTTAGAGTCACCAGTTAACCTAACCTGCATGTCTTTGGACTGTGGGGGAAACCGGAGCACACCCACGTGGACACGGGGAGAACATGCAAACTCCGCACAGAAAGGCCCTCGCCGGCCACGGGGCTCGAACCCGGACCTTCTTGCTGTGAGGCGACAGCGCTAACCACTACACCACCGTGCCGCCCTAGATTTTAATCATATTATAGTTTTTAAAAAATGAGCGAGAGATTCACTCCAATATCACAATAACGGATTTAACGAACACTTAATCTACTGTTGGTGTAAACTCCTCAACATTTTGTTCAAATGAATGAGAGAAGAAACATAACATACCTCACTGCCTTTCTAAAGTTTCCCGCTAAAGGAAGTGACATCACTCAGTGCAGGTGGCATGCGTATTATTAAAAGTCTTTGTGGATTTTATGTGGTTTCATAACAGAGTTAACAGAATTGACAAGAACACTGGGACGGGTAAAAAATATATTTTTTAATTACTGAAATTTCACATAATACAGAAAATAGACTTTCTAATCTGTGCAACTGATTTTGTAACAGTTAATAGAATCAGCCCCAAAAACAGATTGTTAGACTGAATCACTTCCTGTTTATTCGAGTTGAATGGATGAATCAGGAGTCGAAGACGGCCAGTAATGTGGGGGGAGGGGTGGGAGTCATTCAGGCCAAGTTTACATTAGACCGTATCCGTCTCGTTTTCTTCGCGGATGCACTGTCCGTTTACATTAAAACGCCTGGAAACGCCGGGAAACGGGATTCCGCCAGGGTCCACGGATTCAATCCAGATCGTGTCTGGTCCGGTGCTGTGTAAACATTGAGATACGCGGATACGCTGTGCTGAGCTCTAGCTGGCGTCGTCATTGGACAACGTCACTGTGACATCCACCTTCCTGATTCGCTGGCGCTGGTCATGTGACGCGACTGCTGAAAAACGGCGCGGACTTCCGCCTTGTATCACCTTTCATTAAAGAGTATAAAAGTATGAAAATACTGCAAATACTGATGCAAATACTGCCCATTGTGTAGTTATGATTGTCTTTAGGCTTGCCATCCTTCCACTTGCAAGTGGTAAGTGACTTGTGCACAGCGGCTCAGTCCCGAATCACTGCTCGTGCACTACACTCGTGTGCTCTGTGAGCTGCGCAGGGCCGGAGTGCGCACCCTCCAGAGGGCACTCGCTGTTCAGGGCGGAGTGATTTGGAGCGCAGCCGCTGAGGAGGAAGCGATGAGCTGCACTGACACGTTTCAACTTACGTGCCGAATTAGTCATGTGATTAGCATATCTGTGTATTGGCGTTGCTGTGTGCACACGAATCGTGTATTGGCGTTGCTGTGTGCACGCTAATCGTTTTTAAAAACGTTAATCTGATGATCCGCTGATACGGTCTAATGTAAACCCCACCTTAGTTAATGTTTTATGGATAAATTGGGTCGAAAATGTACATCAAGCATTGCTATTGGTGGAAGTTTGTCATAATTTGCATTATTGTTCAAAACTGATTCAGTAAAGATTTCTTTTGTGGAAAACAACAGAAGGTTTATCTCAGAGATACGAAATGTACCCCGAATTCTAGAATGATCCATATAGATTTACTTTAACTTCTTTTACCTCTTTGTTTTTCCCTCATTGTATCTCACCAAAACTCCTGCCAATTATCTGCAAATTACCTGCCAAAATGACATGCTAATTCCCACCAACCCTTTCATTCAACAGCTACAACTGCGGAGCGTAAAAAGAGCTAACACATGCTTCACTGAGACACATAAAACCAGCCAGCTGCATTCTTTTTTGAGCTGCTGCATCACAGGGCAATGTAACACACATACCCCTTTTCCACCAAATCAGTTCCAGGGCTGGTTTGGGGCCAGCGCTGGTGCTGGTTCACAACTCGTTCAACTTGCGAGCCAACTGAGAACCAGTTTGCTTTTCCATAGCTCGGGGTGCTAAGGGGAGCCACGTCATTACGTTGCTGTATACGTCAGTTACGTCGCTGCGTTTGCATAAACCTTGGCGCGAATATCGAAGCAACAACAACACGGAGAAGAAGAAGCAGCAACAACAACAATAATAATGGATGACTTCACGTTTGTACAGCTGCTGCTTCTCGTCGCTTAAAAATGGCGACCTTTCGCGGTCCTGCTATTGTTGTTGGTCTTAACAACTCCGCCCCCCCGCTGACGTAAGCGGTTCTTTCTTCTGGCCCAGCAAAGAGTTGGTGCTAGCCTGGAACCGGTTTTTCTGGCCCCAGAGCCAGTTTTTTGTCAGTGGAAACAGAAAACCCCGTTCCAAACTAAGCACTGGCCCCGAACCAGCCCTGGAACTGATTTGGTGGAAAAGGGGCAACAGTCAGAGGAAAGTGCTATCTACCCTCTTCCACATACCTGAGCTCACAGACTCCTGTAACTGACAAGAGTCGATGTGATTCACATGGAACATAGTAATAGCACAAACAATTTCCCTGTCTTGACTCCGAAATTTGTGATCTTCCAATGACGGGACACCAATGACACTTTTCTGTTGCACCATGTGAGTGCTAACTATTAGCATTTCTAGCTTGTTTTTGTCTCTTTGTAATAATTAATTCTTGCTGTTTTAGTCGTTTTTCTATCCAGTACTTCTACATAATTGCCCCATTTACTTGCCATGGGGATGCTAATAAGCTGGACAAGAACATGTAGATGTATTTAAAAGTAGGATATTAATTTGCTGCTAATCAGTGCTTATGACAGTGAAGAGTTATTTTGCAATTCCTTTTGAAAAACATGACTTCGTAAAGAGAAAGAGGTCTTGAATATGGTCTTGAATTTTCAAAAAGCATCTTTGTTATTTTAGTATAGACTTTGGTGGGGTTTACATTAGACCGTATCAGCGGATCATCAGATTAACGTTTTTAAAACGATTAGTGTGCACACAGCAACGCCAATACACGATTCGCGTGCACATAGCAACGCCAATACACGGATACGCTCGGCTCCGCAGGCATCCTGCGCTCCAAATCACTCCGCCCTGAACAGCGAGTGCCCTCTGGAGGGTGCGCACTCCGGCCCTGCGCAGCTCACACAGCGCGCGAGTGAAGCGCACGAGCAGTGATTCGGGACTGAGCCGCTGTGTGTGTGATCCCAGCGCACATCACTTACCACTTGCAAGTGGAAGAATGGCAAGCCTAAAGACAATCATAACTACACAATGGGCAATATTTGCATCAGTATTTGCAGTATTTTCATACTTTTATACTCTTTAATGAAAGGTGATACAAGGCGGAAGTCCGCGCCGTTTTTCAGCAGTCGCGTCACATGACCAACGCCAGCGAATCAGGAAGGTGGATGTCACAGTGACGTTGTCCAATGACGACGCCAGCTAGAGCTCAGCACAGCGTATCCGCGTATTCTCAATGTTTACACAGCACCGGACCAGACACAATTTGGATTGAATACATGGACCCTGGCGGATTCCCGTTTCCCGGCGTTTCCAGGCGGTTTAATGTAAACGGACAGTGCATCCGCGAAGAAAACGAGACAGATATGGTCTAATGTAAACTTGGCCTTTGAAAAGTTGAGGTATTTTGTTTAATAGTGTGATGTGCATGAAATATTCCCTTAAAGGGTATATTCTGGACCAATTTTGTGTTTTTTTATATGAAAGTATGTCCCTTTACACACTCCTCCAGAAGGGTAATTTTGCACAAGGCCATCTGTCTACAGCAGAAAAAAATAAAATAACAAAACGCGTCTGGAAAAATCCCAAGGGAGTCTGGAGCCAGATTCGTGACGTCACCTGCGGAAGCGCCAGCAGGCTGCGCGAGCTTTGCACGGTTTCAGTGCACAGCCTGTGTAGACCAAGCGCTCCCATTTCTCTCTCATTGTCCGGTCTTTTGGGAAACGATGAGTACTAATCCCATCAAGATTGGTGTTGCTACACCCTCCTACGATACATCTGTTAACCATTTTAATAATTACGCGATAACGTTGAAGAAATTTGCAGAAAACCACCAGGTCGTTTTCTCATAAACAAACCAGCGCTGACGTAGGATTCAGAAGGAGGCGTCCCGCAGATGACGTCACGAAAATCAATGTTTGCCAGGAAATCCAAATGCCAAGTTTTTTCAGAGGCGGACCAATTCGCCTCAAATGGCTTGATTTCAACTGAATTTTTCTGGTATTGCGCAAGGGTAAAAAATTGGCAGAATGTTACAGATATTTGACCAAAGTTTATTATAAAATAGGAGAATTACATTGATCTTGCTCCTGAATTTACCCGTGATATGCACTTTAAAGTGCTAGTCTTATGAAAATGACATCATTTCTGGAAATTATACCTTATAAAACTAGACATGTTAAATAGTTTAGTGTCTAAATTGTATTTTAATACGAGACCGGGAACATGTTCTATTTAGCCGGTAAAATCTGGCCCTCTGACAAATGCTTTCCCTGTAAATTATTGTTAATTCAAAGGAAGTGACATCATACGCGCAATGCTTGAAAGTTCAAGGCATTTCTGGCTTCATCTGCTTTGCAAAATGTAGTACATTTTTAATTTTTTTTATTACAAAACAAAATTAAAACCAAAGCATGTCTCCTAAGAGATGTGTCGTTCAACACTGTTTAAGTGTAGCCGATAAAAACAGCGGAATTTCGATCCATTATAGCCCAAAGTCGGTAGGACACTTACGGAATGAATGGGTTCGATTTGTACGGACAAAGAGAGACAATTTCAAGCTGACAGGACGATTTGGTGTCTGCTCCATACATTTTGAAAAAGATTAATTTGTGAGTCAAATTCACATAGAAGGATTTGAGTGACGTCTAGTACGCGGAGCAGTTCCTCCTATCCGGAAACAGAAGTCATAAGCTCCATCCCAAAGAGCTCATCACCACACAGGAAGTGTCCAGCTTGTGTTTAGCCTGTTGCTTGAATTTATTAGTTGTCTTTAGTCAGATCAAAAACGTTTGAAGGTATGTGGCCAAATATAATCCTTAGATAGATGACAGACAATTACTGATCTAAAAGCAAACCAAAACATGCTTACTCTGAGTCACTTCTTCATCCTTGTTATTGTAAAGTTGTATAGAGAGCTTTAAAAAAGAAGGCAGTGGTGCATACACTACCGTTCAAAAGTTTGGGGTCACTTTGAAATGTCCTTATTTTTGAAAGAAAAGCACTGTTCTTTTCAATGAAGATCACTTTAAACTAATCAGAAATCCACTCTATACATTGCTAATGTGGTAAATGACTATTCTAGCTGCAAATGTCTGGTTTTTGGTGCAATATCTCCATAGGTGTATAGAGGCCCATTTCCAGCAACTCTCACTCCAGTGTTCTAATGGTACAATGTGTTTGCTCATTGCCTCAGAAGGCTAATGGATGATTAGAAAACCCTTGTGCGATCATGTTAGCACAGCTGAAAACAGTTGAGCTCTTTAGAGAAGCTATAAAACTGACCTTCCTTTGAGCAGATTGAGTTTCTGGAGCATCACATTTGTGGGGTCGATTAAATGCTCAAAATGGCCAGAAAAATGTCTTGACTATATTTTCTATTCATTTTACAACTTATGGTAGTAAATAAAAGTGTGACTTTTCATGGAAAAACACAAAATTGTCTGGGTGACCCCAAACTTTTGAACAGTAGTGTATGATGTCACAAATGCAGCTACACTGACCAATAAATTGCTGCGATCTAATGGCGGACAAGCTTTTAGGAACAGAATTCAGATGAAAAAAAAAACTTTTTTGAACCAATTTTTTATTTATCGGTAAACTTTACAACCCATTTGAGCATATCACGCACAGAAAACCTGGGATTTTATGTTGTTGTTTTCATAAGACTAGCACTTTAAACATAGTGGAGTGTAGAAAAGAGAGTGGGTTTTTTAAAAGTGTTTTTTTTCTTCTGTGCTCTGAAATTTGCTTAGTATTTGTGTGCAATTAGATATTTATGTTTACTTATTTGGAACAGGGTTTGAATCATTTATCCAAAGTGTCAAGTTATGAGGACTGAGCTGTTAAAAAAAAGTTTCCAGTAATTATATGAAGCAAAACCAGTGCTGAGTCACTAAACCTCGAGTCCGAGTCCAGTCTTGAGTCCCCAGTGTTCAAGTCCAAGTCATTAAAGAAAATTCCGAGTCAAGTCTGAGAACAAGACTCCAATCGCACCATTTGACGGTGGCTGTTGCTACCTTTATATGAAAGCGTCTCTGCTACTGTGTTGGACTAACGTTACTGCTTGACTGCCCCATTTTGGGCCCTGTCCACATGGCAACGGATTCAGGTGAATCTGATAAAATTGTTTATCGTTTCGGCCTGGCGTCCACATGGCACCGGCGTTTTGGGTGCCCCAAAATGAAATCTTTTGAGAACGGGTTCCAGAGTGAAAAAATCTGGCAATGGCGCCGTTGCGAAGTCGTCTGGATGAGTTTATGATGACGTCACAACCACATGACAATCCCGCCAGCAAAAATAGGGGAAAAAAAGGAGCGATCTCACCTCTTCAGATGTTGGTTTAAGTCCGACAATACATTCCTCAAAAAGGGTGTAGAAGAACAAAGTAATCCATCAACGTGTAGCATTCAATTTATTCCGGACCATTAAAGAATTCTGGAGGATCTCAGAATGTTGGCGTACCGGCTTCCATCTACCCCCGTTCATTCCTCTCTCTCCCCATCTACCCCCGTTCATTCCTCTTTCCGCGTCTCCATTCAAAAAACGAGCACGTGATTTAAAGGGACTATAGCCATAGGACAGGGAGTGAGAAGGTGTGCACGTGTGACAGTGACAGGGAAGAACCTAGGCTCATGCTTGCCCTGAATTTCTCTTAAAGTGAAGGCAGAAGAACGTTCAGCGCCTGGCCAGGCTTTCTATGTATTAATTTACATAGACGTTTTAATATGAAATATAAATAAGTGTCTTAGACAATAGATACTATTTTACGCTACTGACTAATAATCAAAACTTTATGTGGCTGATGCTACAGAAGAAGGGGTTTATGCGCATGCGTCTACTTCTATTGTTCTGGTGTCTCCGATGGGACCGTCTTACAGCGCACGTAGAGGTGAGGCATGTGTATTGCATCGTTTTCAGCAAGCATTGCGTTGCCATATGAACCTGATATTTTACTGATCTGTTGCCCATGTGGACGCGATATTTAAAAAAAAAAAATCTCGTTGCCGTTGTCGTGTGGATGTAGCCTTAGTTAATAGGCTACAGATAAAAAGCTTGTGCATCACTCAGCAAGCACCACCCACTATCAACAGGGCAAATAACATGAGAGAGGGTTAACACTAGTTAGTTCATTGGTCAGCAAGCAAGCCCTGCTATCAATAGGGCAATGAACATAACGTGTCACTTCCTTCTCTGGGTGGAGTCTTGCCAAATGACGATTGAAGTTCGAGGTTGTCCCCGTCGTCTCCTCGATAGTTCTTCTACATATGGAACACATAGCAGTGCATTTTTTCCTACTGCATGAGAAGTCTGTACAGTATAAGCAAAGCGGACAATCCTAGGGGCGTCTCTCCAGGCATTTTAGCACCATTAACATTAGTTTGTTCCTGAACATGACACATGAACAGGTGAATGTGGATTCTCTTGCACGAAATTAGTACAAAAATTAATGTAGATATAAATATCTTATGCCAAATTATTATGGCATGCTGTAAAAAATAAAGAAAAAATCTGAGTCCTCGTCTCCAATTTACGAGTCCAAATGCAGTTAATGCACGAGTCCGGGTTCAAATCCGAGTCATCAGTGCTCAAGTCCAAGTCAAATCACAAGTCCTTAAAATTAGGGCACGAGTCGGACTCGAGTACTACAAACCTGGCCACAACAGTTGTCAGTAAAACCAAAAAAGCCATAAGTAAACAGAAGTGCTAAGACTCAGGGAAACTAGTAAACAAAGCAGTCAGTCAGACTAGAACTAATATAAAAACTTCTTGGAATTGTAATGAACTGGATTTGCGATGCTATGCAAATGAATTTCCACTAAATCTTCTCTTCGTGTATTATAAACACTACGTGGTGTGCTATCTACATGAACAGGCAGCATTTTTGGCAAGACTCATATAAAGCTTATTCTGCCAGTCAAAAGCTTTCAAACATCTGGCATTTTAGCGTTTTGGGTTTTTTTTCCCAAATATTTTTAAATCCACCCAAGGAACTGGTTTTAAATAACTGAATTGTTGTTATGTTAATTTATTGGAACAATCTAGAACCAATCTATTCTTAGTCATCCTAATTATTCACTTTATAATCACACACAATATTTATGCTCTGTATGTACAGTAGCTTTTGTCTAACGGCTTTATCTTCCAAATGTCTTGTCTGTCTTTAAAAAAAGCACACATTAGCACACATCTCGTGTCCCAGTAGGATCTGTGAGCAAGTAGTTAATACGTTTCACACAGATTAGCTTATTTCATTGCTGTTCTGAATCATTGTGTTTGGTTTGGTTTGTAGCAGCGATTCAATTGTAATAAAACACTGCAAGAAACTCCAGGCGATGGTACAAACTGTAAATAGCAGTAGCTCTTGTGGTTTTCTCTCAGCACTCGAAGAAACAAGTGCTATCAATGTTAGGATGTTAGGAGGAGGAGGAGGTGTGTCATGGAGACTAGACACCATGTAGAGACAGTCAGAGACCAGCTGAGATGAAATTGTACAGACAGGAGGTAATGATAACTGAAAGAAAAAAAAAAGCCAGTTTACGGTTTTGTCTTAAATTGTTAGCTGTGGTGTAGTGGTTAGCACTGTTACCTCCCAGAGAGAAGGTTCCAGGTTTGAACCTCATGGCTGATGGGAGCCTTTCTGTATGGAGTTTGCATTTTCATTCTGTGTGGGTTTCCTCTGCTTACTATATTGAATTTGTTTAGTATCTTGTGCAATTGAGAAGGTCCGGGTTCGAGCCCCGTGGCCAACGAGGGCCTTTCTGTGTGGAGTTTGCATGTTCTCCCTGTGGGTTTCCTCCGGGTGCTCCGGTTTCCCCCACAGTCCAAAGCAGGGCTTTGAACCAGAATTTTTTCCTATTGGTTCGTCCCGAACAGAAATGGAATTTTAACGTTTCCGGTTTTGGGTTCCACCATTAAATAGACGTTCCCGAACCGGTTAGAACAAAAAAATTTCGTTCCCGGAACAGTTAATTACGTTCCCTGTCAGCTGTTGAACAAATGGCTATAAAATTATGTCTCTGTCTCATCCAGCTTAAGCCAAATGTAGGCTAATTCTATTACAACCTTCATTAAATAAGACAAGAAATAATTCAAAACAATTATTATTTCAAATGTTGGTGATTTGGATTCTCAGTATGTCTTCCCATCTACACAAACAGAAAAAGTGCCAAAAATGAAAGAGAATTCGTTTAGTGTGTTACCAAAGGCTAGTCAGGCCCTATAGAGGGCTACTGCATGACATCACCGCGCCGCGAGATTTTGTTAGGCGCCATATTGGAAGACCAAGTACACATCTATGCAAGTACATACATTCATAAAACGAACTACACCTGAAATGTAGCCAGGGCCGGTTCTGCCCTAATCTGGACCCGGGTGCAACATCGCGCAACCCCCCCCAAAAAAAAAACAAAAACACCAGTCTAAACCAGGACAACCATCACATAACTATAACTATAAACATTTTATATCAACTATTTTAACTAAATGGGCTATAATAAATAAGCCTGCAGGCAGCCACGGCGGGCTGCCTCAGAAAAGTAACCATTCAATGACAACTGAAGGCCTGCAGCCACGGCGGGCTGCCTCAGAAAAGTAACCATTTGTCCTACCTTAAAACTCATTTTGCATTTTCTGCCTCCTTTTTTGTATTTTCAACCCTCCGTTTATTTTCTTTCCTTTTCTGAAAACCCGATTTGTGTCCAGACATTTTGTTCTGCTACCAACGAACTAACTCGTCAGGTCTCGTCTCTCGAGCCCGCGATGATTCCCGTGGGAAGGGCAACAATTGATACATTTTTACAAACAGCCAATAGGGAGGTTGCATCGTTCAGGCTCTTCTTTGCTCAGAGACACTCAGTAATGGAGACGTGATAGTAGTCCACCTTCCCGCTCTCTCCATTCAGTCAGCGAACGTCACACAGGAAGTGAACCCCAGCGGGTCATAGAAACTTGCGCAGGAGAAGAATGGCTTTTTTATTTGTAGGCTACGGAAACTTTGAGGAACGAAATAAAAACCGGTATTAACCGGTTACCATTATTTTTAATAAGCGTTTCTGTTCTGGAACATAAAAAATAATAAAGTTTCTGGTTTCATTTCTGTTCCATGTGAAATAGTTCCCGGTTTTCGTTCCTTGAACCGGTTCAAAGCCCTGGTCCAAAGACATGCAGGTTAGGTTAACTGGTGACTCTAAATTGACCGTAGGTGTGAATGTGAGTGTGAATGGTTGTCTGTGTCTATGTGTCAGCCCTGTGATGACCTGGCGACTTGTCCAGGGTGTACCCCGCCTTTCGCCCGTAGTCAGCTGGGATAGGCTCCAGCTTGCTTGCGACCCTGTAGGACAGGATAAAGCGGCTAGAGATAATGAGATGAGATCTTGTGCAATTGCAGCCTAATTTTGGTCAGATTGATGCTCATGTTAGTAATTTAACATATCTGAGGTAAATGTTGATATTTCTGACAGAAGTGTTTTGTTTTCACTGTCACTATGTCCTCACATTTTCCACATTTAAACCAGTAACTGGCTTGAAGACAAGTGGCGAAATCTTTAGCTTCTAACTTTCGCTAACTTACAAACCCCAATTCCAAAAAAAATTGGGACACTGTGTAAAACATAAATACAAACAGAATACAATAATTTGCAAATCACTGAATCCCTTTATATCTTTGAAAATAGTACAAAGACAACATATCAAATGTTGAAACTGAGAAATTTTAATTGTTTTTTGAAAAAAATATATGCTCATTTTGAATTTGATGTCAGCAACACGTTTCTGAAAAGTTTGGACAGGGTCATATCTACCATTGTGTTGCATCACCTCTTCTTTTAACAACACTCTGTAAACATTTGGGAACTGCTGCAATTGCTGTAGTTTTGAAAGAGCAATGTTGTTCCATTCTTGCCTGATATACAGTTTCAGTTGCTCAACAGTTCGGGTCTCCTTTGTCATATTTTGTGCTTCATAATGCACCAAATGATTTAAATGGGAGACAGTTCTGGACTGCAGGCAGGCCAGTTGAGCACCTGGACTCTTTTACTATGGAGTTATGCAGTTTTAATATACGCAGAAAGCGGTTTGGCATTGTCTTGCTGAAAGAAAGAAGGCTTTCCCTGAAAAAAAAATTGTCTGGATGGCAGCAATAAGGTTCTGTGTTCAAAACTCATGGCTAACAGAGGCCTTTATGTGTGGAGTTTGCATGCTCTCTCCGTGTCTGCATGGGTTTCCCCCAGACATGTGGTTAGGCTAACTGGCTACTCTAAATTGCCCATAGGTGTTAATGATTAGATGGGAACTGCCTTATGTCCTCGATGTCCACCCTGGGCAGCCTTTGTGAGCTTGCTAACAAATCTGCACTAAACAGTCAACTATGGCAGACATGCAAGAAGAAGTGTGTCTATTAAATTCATTATATTTATATTCTAATTAATCCATTAACAGTTAAGACATGTTGTGAGGTATTCAAGCAGATATTCTCTTGAAACAACTAAAGTCGTAATAACCAGATTCACACCACATTTTTTTTAATATTATAGCAGTAGCTCTGAAATCACCATGTCCTGACCAGGATTCAGTAGTTACTGATGGCAAATGCTTGCACATCTGCGATGACCTGGTGACTTGTCCACAGTGTACCCCGCCTCTCGCCATAGTTGGCTGGGATAGGCTCCAGCTTGCCTGCGACCCTGTTGAACAGGATAAGCGGCTACAGATAACAGATAGATGGATGGATGATGGCAAATGCTTGCACATCTGCGATGACCTGGCAACTTGTCCAGGGTGTACCCCACCTCTCGCCCATAGTCAGAGAGGATAGGCTCCACCTTTCCTGCGACCCTGTACAGGATAAGTGGCTACAGATAATGGATGGGTGGGAATGCTTGCACATTAGGTCTCATTTTGCTGAAAGACTTATGAATAATGCTGCTTTTTCTCTGTAGTAGGATGGCTGGGTGATTAAGGTGTTGGACTTAAGTGCTATTAGATGAAAGCCCTTGTGGGTTCAATCCCCATTCCTGTTAAGTGCTTTAGCTGAATTCTGTCATGTATGTAGAGCTCTGAAAATAGCTGGAAAATTCCTCATCAAACCTTTAGCAATTACATGGAAATCATCAAACAAGTGACAACCAGTTCTCAGAAAACTTGTGCCCCTGGAAAGCATTATCTCTGGAATCACAGTGACCCTGTTCAGTATTGATTAATAGTATACACAGTAAAACTCATTCTGCAGAAAAAAGTCTTATAGGCAGTGCAATAGTATACCAGGATGACCGAGTGGTTAAGGTGTTGGACTTAAGATCCAATGGACAAATGTCCTCGTGGGTTCAAGCCCCACTCCTGGTAACAGTGTAAGTATAAATTTCAGTTGCTCAAGGGTTTGGGATCTCCTTGATTGTGCTTCATAACACACCAAGCATTTTAAATGGGAGGCAGGCCAGTTTAGCACCTATACTCTTTTACTAGAGAGTCATGCAGCTGTAATACATTCAGAATGTGGTTTGGCATTGTCTTGCTGAAAGAAGGAAGGCCTTCCCTGGAAAAAAATTTGTCTGGATGGCAACATATTGCTCTGAAACATGTACATATCATTCAGCATTAATGATGCCTTCCCAGATGTACAAGCTACCCATGTCATGTACACTAATGCACTCTCATACCATCACTGATGCTGGCTTTTGAACTGTGCACTGATAACAAGTCGGATGGTCCCTCTCCTCTTTAGCCTGGGGGACGTGGTGTCCATGATTTCCAAAAAGAATTTCTACTTTTGATTCATCAGACCTCGGGACAATTTTCCACTTCGCCTCAGTCCATCATAAAAGAGCTCAGGCCCAGAGAAGGTGGCGGTGTTTCTGGATATTGTTTATATCTGGTTTTAACTTGCGTTTGTGGATACAGTAATGAACTGTTTTCTCAGATGATGGTTTTCTGAAGTGTTCCTGAGCCCATACAGTCATTTCCACTACAGACACATGTCTGCTTTTAATGCAGTGTCTCCTGAGGTCCTGAAGATCACAGGCATCCAGTGTCAGTTTTCAGCCTTGTCTCTTGCATACAGAGATTTCTCCAGATTCTCTGAATCTTTGAATGATATTATGTACCATAGATGATGTCTCATCTCATCTCATTATCTCTAGCTGCTTTATCCTGTTCTACAGGGTCGCAGACAAGCTGGAGCCTATCCCAGCTGACTACGGGCAAGAGGCGGGGTACACCCTGGACAAGTCGCCAGGTCATCGCAGGGCTGACACATAGACACAGACAACCATTCACACTCACATTCACACCTACGGTCAATTTAGAGTCACCAATTAACCTAACCTGCATGTCTTTGGACTGTGGGGGAAACCGGAGCACCCGGAGGAAACCCACGCGGACACGGGGAGAACATGCAAACTCCGCACAGAAAGGCCCTCGCCGGCCACGGGGCTCGAACCCGGACCTTCTTGCTGTGAGGCGACAGTGCTAACCACTACACCACCGTGCCGCCCCCATAGATGATGTGATCCCCGAATTCTTTGCAGTTTTACATTGAGGAACGTTATTCTTAAACTGTTGCGCTGGTTGCTCACACAGTCTTTCACAGAGCGGTGAACCCCACCTCATCTTTACTTCTGAGAGACTCCACCTCTCTGGGATGCTCCTTTTATACCCACTCATGTTGCTGACCTGCTTTCAATTAACCTAATTGTTTTTTTCTTTAAATCATTTTTCTGAGTTTCAACATTGGATATGTTGGTTTTGTACTATTTTCAGTGAAACATAAGGTTTCCATGATTTGAAAATTATCACATTCTGGGTTTTTTTTTTTTTTTTTACGTTTTATACGTCATCCAAACTTTTGGAATTGGGGTTGTATTTCTGAGTTGCATTCCATGACATTAGCAAGCTGAACAGTAAGCATTATTGTTTGTTTTGTGTCTCATGTTCCAAAAAAAAAAACATTTAGGCAACAAGTTCCATTGAGCTAACAGCTGCTGTTGTACCTCAGTAAGCCAGATGCAAGCACTCGCACAACATTAGATTAGCATTTGCTTGGCATTTGCAGGATTTAAAAAATAATAATAATTTTAAAAAAAAAGCAGGTGGCACGGTGGTGTAGTGGTTAGCGCTGTTGCCTCACAATTCTTCTCGCTGTCACCTCACAGCAAGAAGGTCTGGGTTCGAGCCCTGTGGCTGGCGAGGGCCTTTCTGTGCGGAGTTTGCATGTTATCCGCGTGGGTTTCCTCCGGGTGCTCCGGTTTCCCCCACAGTCCAAAGTATTATTAGTCCAACGTATTATTAAAACAGCTAGTAGGATAATTGGATGCAATCTAACATCAGCTGCTCATCTCATCTCATTATCTGTAGCCGCTTTATCCTTCTACAGGGTCGCAGGCAAGCTGGAGCCTATCCCAGCTGACTACGGGCGAAAGGCGGGGTACACCCTGGACAAGTCGCCAGGTCATCACAGGGCTGACACATAGACACAGACAACCATTCACACTCACACCTACGGTCAATTTAGGCTACGTTTACACTAGACCGTATCTGTCTCGTTTTCTTCGCGGATGCACTGTCCGTTTACATTAACCCCCCTGAAAAAGCGGGGAAACGGGAATCCGCCAGCGTCCACGTATTCAATCTAGATCGTATCAGCTCCAGTGCTGTGTAAACATTGAGAATACGCGAATACGCTGTGCTGAGCTCTAGCTGGCGTCTCATTGGACAACGTCACTGTGACATCCACCTTCCTGATTCGCTGGCGTTGGTCATGTGACGCGACTGCTGAAAAACAGCGCGGACTTCCGCCTTGTATCACCTTTCATTAAAGAGTATAAAAGTATGAAAATACTGCAAATACTGATGCAAATACTGCCCATTGTGTAGTTATGATGGTCTTTAGGCTTGCCATCCTTCCACTTGCAAGTAATAAGTGATATGCGCTGGGATCTCACACACAGCGGCTCAGTCCCGAATCGTGGCTTGTTCACTTCACTCGCACGCTCTGTGAGCTGCGCAGGGCCGGAGTGCGCACCCTCCAGAGGGCACTCGCTGTTCAGGGCGGAGTGATTTGGAGCGCAGGATGCCTGCGGAGCCGAGCGTATCCGCGTTGCTGTGTGCACGGCTAACGGTTTTAGTGTAAACGCGAATCGTTTTAAGAACGTTAATCTGATGATCCGCTGATTCGACGTAATGTAAACGTAGCCATAGAGTCACCAGTTAACCTAACCTGCATGTCTTTGGACTGTGGGGGAAACCGGAGCACCCGGAGGAAACCCACGCGGACACGGGGAGAACATGCAAACTCCACACAGAAAGGCCCTCGCCGGCCCCAGGGCGCGAACCCAGGACCTTCTTGCTGTGAGGCGACAGCGCTAACCACTACACCACCGTGCCGCCCCAGCTGCTCAGCTGTTTCAAGACATAATACGACATAAGGCTGAAAGTATTATTGGAGATACTACCCACCCTTTACATGATAGATTTCAGTTAAGTAAACGTGGTAAGGGGAGATTACTACAAAGAAAAATAAGAACAACTAGGTTCAGCAGGTCATTTGTCCCCTCTGCAATTAGAATTGTTAATGAAGGCTACAGTTCCTTGCAGAGGATTTGGTGTGTGTGTGTGTGTATGTGTGGTATGTAGGGGAATAGAATTAGAGGGGGGTATTTATCTATCTTTTTATTTTTCATTTATTTATCTGTTCTTAAGTTTTGTCGACTTAGTCTTACGTCTTGTCTGTACATGTAAGCACCTTGACCACTTGAATTTCCCTTCTGGGATAATAAAGTTTACTTTGACTTTGACTTTTTTGACATGCAGGTTAGGTTAACTGGTGACTCTAAATTGAGCGTAGGTGTGAATGTGAGTGTGAATGGTTGTCTGTGTCAGCCCTGTGATGACCTGGCGACTTGTCCAGGGTGTACCCCGCCTTTCGCCCGTAGTCAGCTGGGATAGGCTCCAGCTTGCCTGCGACCCTGTAGAAGGATAAAGCGGCTAGAGATAATGAGATGAGATAATAAAAAGCTGTTTTTTTTTTTACTAAACAAAATGTGTAACAGTGCTAGTTTAAGGGTGTAAACCATTTTGAAAGTGAAAGAGGAAGTTAAAACTGATAATCTTTTTTCTCTTGCCTCTTTGTACCGGTATGTGAATGTGTGTGACAGCACTCAAGGAAAGCAACCGGAAAGTAAGAATGAAACTCGCTGTGTTTCTCCAGCTGTCTTTAATTCTAACTGCAGAAATGACAATCGGTGAAATGAAAGAAACTGTGATGCAGCAAGCTGGACACTGCAGTACGGAGCGTGTTTTGGAGGAAGAAAGAGAAAAACAGAGCTGACAGTGAGAAATGGGGACAAATTGTGTGTGTGCGTGCGTGTGTGGGTGGGACTGAGAGACCTTGTGTGTGTCAGCTGCACCACAGGCCTGATGTGTGTGGTGCAGTGACAGAGAAACGCTGGGCAGGAGGTTAACGAGCAGTGACGGTTCACATACGTTGGAGGAAAGCGGCTTGATGCTTCACTGTCGCTTTGTACACACGCTTACTTATGCAGACAGGAAGAGGTTATAAATGATGCATCATAGCACAGCTGTATAGGCTGTTATAATCCATTTATACAGCAGGCCAGATGAACACTCCAGCACATCCTGATCAATCTAAAGCTACAGCGAAACTCAATACCCTGCTAAAGGTTCACTGGTTCAATGTTTGTGAATTATTTGACGTGTCGTTTATAGAGGCTTCAATTAAACCGATGTGCTTTAAGTAAATTAGGAGAATCCATTTAATACGTAAGGATGTAAGCACATCAGGACGTGCTGTTATCGGAATATAATTCATTACAGGGTGGTGTCTTGTGCCCTGACCACCCCAAAGTGGATTATTTTTCTATTCACATCGCAAAGGACTTTCTTTTTCTTAGGCCACAATGATTATTATTTATTTTTGTTCATCGGTCAGTAGTTTGAAGGATAAACCAGTCTAGCATTCTGTTTACGTGACTCATCTCATCTCATTATCTCTAGACGCTTTATCCTGTTCTACAGGGTCGCAGGCAAGCTGGAGCCTATCCCAGCTGACTATGGGCGAAAGGCGGGGTACACCCTGGACAAGTCGCCAGGTCATCACAGGGCTGACACATAGACACAGATTCACACTCACATTCACACCTACGCTCAATTTAGAGTCACCAGTTAACCTAACCTGCATGTCTTTGGACTGTGGGGGAAACCGGAGCACCCGGAGGAAACCCACGCGGACACGGGGAGAACATGCAAACTCCACACAGAAAGGCCCTCGCCAGCCATGGGGCTCGAACCCGGACCTTCTTGCTGTGAGGCAACAGCACTAACCACTACACCACCGTGCCGCTATACATATATTAATTTTAACGGGGGACAAAAAGTGCTAGATTTGCTTCATTGGGACTGATGGTCACATAAGCCACACCTCCACCATAATACTGACAGACAGATAGGCCACACGTCCACCATGATACTGACAGACAGATAGGCCACACCTCCACCATGATACTGATAGGCACCGAGGCCACACCTCCTTTATTATACCGATGAGCAGAGAGGCCACAGTTTCTGTGAAATGGACATGCACAGAGGCCACACCTCCTTCATTATAAATACAGACATAGGCCACACATCCTTCATTACACTGACAGACACATAAGCCACACCTCCTTTGTTATGTTGACAAATAGGTCACACCTTTTTTGTTATACTGACAGACACATAAGCCACACCTCCTTTGTTATGCTGACAGATACATAGGCCACACCTCCTGATTATACTAAGTTTAAGTTTATTAGCATTTATATAGCGCACATAATTGTACAATATATATACACACACTATGGCACTTAACAAAATGTAAAAAGTAACATAGAATAAAATTAGATATAATTTTAAATAATAAAATAATGATAAATATAAAATTTAAAGTAAAAGTAAAATTAAAATGTAGACTGGAAATAAATGTAACAAATTAAGAATAATAAAATGAAAATAAATAAAAATAAATATAAATTAAGGGGTAATTTAACAACTTAAGATCTTAAAAAAATCCACTGGCCACGTTTGTATGAACATGACCGGGACTGTTTATGATTTGAATTTTAACTCAGCATATTATGGAAAGCCCTGGAGAAAAGATGAGTTTTCAATTTTCTGCGAAACTCCTCACAAGAGTCAATTGATTTTAAGGATACTGGGAGGTTATTCCATAGTCTAGGACCACAAACACTAAAGGGCCTGTCAGCAAAGGTCTTCCATGCAGTTTTAGGAATGGTAAGAAGACCTTGACCTGATACTCGAGTTGATCTCGTAAATTCCCTGACACTAAGTGAGTCACTAAGGTACTTCGGGGCGAGGTTATGGAGGCACTTGAAAACTAAGAGAGTGATCTTGAACTCAATCCTGAAGGCAATTGGCAACCAGTGTAGGTCATATAGTGCACGAGTGGCACTGTCAAACCGTTTCCTTCTGAGGACAAGGTTGGCAGCATGGTTCTGGATAAGCTGAAGTTTTCGTAAAAGATCAGTTGAAATTCCCATGTACTAATAACACATGGGCCACATCTCCTTCACGATACTAGCAGATGTATCAGCCACACCCCATCATTATACTGACAGACATATTGGCCACACCCCCTTGTTATACTGACAGACATATTCCACACCTCCTTGTTATAGTGACAGACACATAGGCCACACCTCCTTCATTATTCTGACAGACACATGGCCACACCTCCTTTGTTATGCTGACAGACACATAGGCCACACTTCCTTCATGAGACCAACATATGTATCAGCCACACCCCTTTATTATACTGACAGACATATTGGCCACACCGCCATTACACTGACAGACACATAGGCCACACCTCCTTCATGATACTAACAGACATATCAGCCACACCCCTTCATTATACTGACAGACACATGGGCCACACCTCCTTGTTATACTGACAGACACATAGGCCACACCTCCTTCATGATACTAACAGACATATCAGCCACACCCCTTCATTATACTGACAGACACATGGGCCACACCTCCTTCATGATACTAACAGACATATCGGCCACACCCCTTCATTATACTGACAGACACATGGGCCACACCTCCTTGTTATACTGACAGACACATAGGCCACACCTCCTTCATGATACTAACAGACATATCGGCCACACCCCTTCATTATACTGGCAGACACATAGGCCACACCTCCTTCATGATACTAACAGACATGTCAGCCACACACCTTCATTATACTCACAGACACATGGGCCACACCTCCTTGTTATACTAACAGACACATAGGCCACACCTCCTTCATGATATTAACAGACATATTGGCCACACCCCTTCATTATACTGACAGACACATGGGCCACACCTCCTTGTTATACTGACAGACACATAGGCCACACCTCCTTCATGATACTAACAGACATATCAGCCACACCCCTTCATTATACTCACAGACACATGGGCCACACCTCCTTGTTATACTGACAGACACATAGGCCACACCTCCTTCATGATACTAACAGACATATCGGCCACACCCCTTCATTATACTGGCAGACACATAGGCCACACCTCCTTCATGATACTAACAGACATGTCAGCCACACCCCTTCATTATACTCACAGACACATGGGCCACACCTCCTTGTTATACTAACAGACACATAGGCCACACCTCCTTCATGATATTAACAGACATATTGGCCACACCCCTTCATTATACTGACAGACACATGGGCCACACCTCCTTGTTATACTGACAGACACATAGGCCACACCTCCTTCATGATACTAACAGACATATCAGCCACACCCCTTCATTATACTCACAGACACATGGGCCACACCTCCTTGTTATACTGACAGACACATAGGCGACACCTCCTTCATGATACTAACAGACATATCGGCCACACCCCTTCATTATACTGACAGACACATGGGCCACACCTCCTTCATGATATTAACAGACATATCGGCCACACCCCTTCATTATACTGACAGACACATGGGCCACACCTCCTTGTTATACTGACAGACACATAGGCCACACCTCCTTCATGATACTAACAGACATATCGGCCACACCCCTTCATTATACTGACAGACACATAGGCCACACCTCCTTCATGATATTAACAGACATATTGGCCACACCCCTTCATTATACTGACAGACACATGGGCCACACCTCCTTGTTATACTGACAGACACATAGGCCACACCTCCTTCATGATACTAACAGACATATCAGCCACACCCCTTCATTATACTCACAGACACATGGGCCACACCTCCTTGTTATATTGACAGACACATAGGCGACACCTCCTTCATGATACTAACAGACATATCGGCCACACCCCTTCATTATACTGACAGACACATGGGCCACATCTTAAATACTGACAGACATGTAGGCCACACCCCCTTAACATTTGCATCAAAAACATAAAGACCCTTACACCAAGTCAAATGTGTGAACCTTTACTCTCCTATTTAAGTTTTAGTCACAGCAACAGCTAAACAGTTATATCATTTAAATAAAATGCACAACTATTTTATTTTGATTAGACTGCATTTTATTGGCTAATTTTCTGTTTTCCGTTTATATTTAGGGAGATAAAGAGGCAGAACTGGGGTTGCCCTTCTCACCATTGTGTGACCGCAAGTCCACCATGGTGGCTCAGTCTCAAATCGGTGAGCAGTGTGAACAGTGAATCTGGTTCTGGTTCAGCTGAATGTGTAAATGTCATTCTGTCTGAGTCTCGAAGGGAAGCTCTGTTATTCTGGCATTAACGCAGGAAACCCCTGCGGCACTGAGCACATCGGCTTTTCTGTGTACGCAGGGTTCATCGACTTCATCGTTGTCCCTACATTCACTGTCCTCACAGACATGACGGAGAAGATCGTGACACCGCTCATCAACGAGGCGACACACTCCAGCCTGGCCAGCTTCCGCAGGTCGAGGTCAGGACCTGTAGTCTCTGATTCTGTTGGTTCATTCAACAGTTCGTTTCTTTCATCAGTTAATTAAACGAATCCGTCCATCAGCGAGGCGGCTTGTGATGCATTATCATTCATTTCGCTGCAGATTTTCCTCTTTTTGAGCTGATTTAATCATGACAATCCAGATATAGGAACTAAAGGGCTAATTATAGATTAGCAGCGCAACATCAAGCTGCTCCTGATTCTTTAATTCTCCATCAGAGTTTGAAGTGTTCATCAAGTTTCTTTGTCAAAACTTTGAGATAAAAATGCAATGAAAAAAAAATAAGCTCACATATTCTGTCATTTAGATGGATATAGAGATCTTGCAGTCACGTGACCGGAAAGTTCACAGCCGCCATCTTGTCGGTAAAAAACACAGCTGAATACTACTGCACTCGTGTACAGAATGGATCAATTTCAACCGATGGACTACACGGCTCATTTTTCTAATGAACAGATAACTAGATATATGTCTAAAATAAACAATCTACAGATTAGTGACCCTTATGGCTTACCGGACGGAGTTTTCACGACCGTGTCAGTGGATATGGAACTGCCAGAGGTGGAATACCCAGATGTGTATAATTACCTCATTAACTTTCCCTCGCTGTTCAGTGGTGAAGCACTGCGTGCTTATAAATCTCTGGACAGTTATCTTTACAGAAATTCAGGATTTGTCAGCCGCGGCATCTTGTAAACAAGAAAATAATCCTCATTGGACGGGTAAGTCACTTAAGTATTGAGTACTAATACTATTTATATCAGTATCTAGTATAGCACTGACCAGCCGATTATAGAATAGAATAGAATAGAATAGAATAGAATAAGGTAATTCCAGCTGTAATTCCAAATCGTCCGTCTTGTTTACCATGGATCTGGCGTTGGAGAGATAGAGGCTTGGCAGTGGAGATTTGAGTGGCTGTTTTCTGAGCTTAGTCAACAGGCCGGCTCTGCAGCCTCGGTTTTGCTTCCTCTCGCCTCCTTCACCTGCCAGACCCGATAACAATCCACGGAGACCCCGCTGGTCTCGCTATCTCGTCCGGAATGTTGTGCATGCGATGGAAATCGCTACAAACCGTCATTTTCTGCTGGAAACCAATGTCCAGTAAGTCCATGCGGTTGTAGTGGATATTGAAGTCCGATACAGACGAACAACACGCAAAAATACACATAAAAAACGTGCACAGGTAGGGAGAGCTTGTAGCCGCAGCCATTGTAGTAGAATTGTATATAGTAGGGTTTTCCAGAAGAAAAGGTAGTAGCAGAAGTAGAACCAGAAGTAGAAGGCGGAAATATGGCGTTTGACCGACAAGATGGCGTTTGTTACAATCTGGATCGGCTGTGACGTCACATGCAAGATCTCTATTGGTCATTTTTCTCACTGTGCTTATCGTCAGTGGATGCTGTTGCGACATTCGTATAGTCACCGCATCATAATACACTCATTGGCCACTTTATTAGGAACACACATACACCTGGGCCAAGGGTGTTGGTGCTAACCAGATGGACTGGTTTGAGTATTTCAGAAACTGCTCCTGATCTCTTGGGGTTTTCACACACAACAGTCCCTAGAGTTTATACAGACAGAATGGTGTGAAAAACAAAAAACATCGAGTGAGTGAGCGACAGTTCTGTGAGTGGAAAGTAAACAAACGCCTTGTTGATAAGAGAGGCCAGAGGAAAATGGACGGATTGAGTCAAGCTTTTTTGCCAGGAAGGATATAGTAACTTATAGTAACTCTTTACAACCGTGGTGAGCTAAAAAGCATCTCGGCACGCAACAGAAGAAAATCACATTGGGTTCCAGTCCTGCAGCCAAGAACAGGAATCTTAGAATCAAGTACAGGTTCCTATTAAAGTGGCTGTTTTATTTTCCATTCTCTAACATCTCGTTGCATCTTTCCAGTCTCAGCAGCATTTCCACAGCAGAAACGAAGCAGGTGAACGTGAACAGCCCGGCTGCAGAGAGCAGTGCTTCCCACAACTGCTCACTGCTCGCTGTGGACCTGAAGAACTTCAAGGCCATTTGGAACGAGCAAGTTCTTCAGAACCGCGAGAGGTGGAAGACTCGTGCTGACAAAGGTGAGCTCAACTTAGTGGTGAGAGATTCACACAACCACACACACACACACAAGCTCCGCCCCCTCTGCGATCACATCAGGTTGTGGTTGAGAGTGAAAGTTCAACTCTCGGAAAAAAAAGCCATAAACAAGCTTGATAAAATTTATCGAAGTATCAGAAATGAGATCACTGCAGAAACCCGTTTATTACTATACAGTGCCTTGCAAAAGTATTCATACCCCTTGAACTTTTTCACATTTTCCACCTTACAACCACGAACTTAACAGTTTTTTATTGAGATTTTATGTGCTAGACCAACACAGAGTAGCACATAATTGTGAAGTGAAATGAAAATGATAAATGGTCTTCAAAATTTTAAACAAATAAAAATCTGAAAAATGTGGTGTGCATTAGTATTCAGCCCCCTGTACTCTGATACCTCTAAACACAATCCAGTGCAATCAATTGCCTTCAGAAGTCATCTCATTAGTTAATAGAGTCCTACTGTGTGTAATTTACTCTCAGCATAAATACACTTGTTCTGTGAAGGCCTCAGTGGTTTGTTAGAGAACACTGAAGAACAAACAGCATCATGAAGACCAAAGAACTCACCAGACAGGTCAGGGATAAAGTTCTGGAGAAGTTTAAAGCAGGGTTAGATTATAAAAAAATATCCCAAGCTCTGAACATCTCAAGAAGCACTGTTCAATCCATCATTCAAAAATGGAAAAAGTATGGCACAACTGCAAACCTACCAAGACATGGCCGTCCACCTAAACTGACAGAGCGAGCAAGGAGAGCACTGGTCAGAGAAGCAGCCGAGAGACCCATGATCACTCTGGAGGAGCTGCAGAAATCCACAGCTCAGGTGGGAGAATCTGTGCACAGGACAACTATAAGTCGTACACTCCACAAATCTGGCCTTTTTGGAAGAGTGGCAAGAAGAAAGCCATTGTTGAAAGACAGGCATAAGAAGTCCCGTTTGCAGTTTGCCAGAAGCCATGTAGGGGACACAGCAAACATCTGGAAGAAGGTGCTTTGGTCAGATGAGACCAAAGTTGAACTTTTTGGCCGAGATGCAAAGCGCTATGTGTGGCGGAAAACTAACACTGCTCATCACCCTGCACACACCATCCCCACTGTGAAACATGGTGGTGGCAGCATCATGCTATGGGGATGCTTTTCTTCAGCAGGGACAGGGAAGCTGGTCAGAGTTGATGGGAAGATGGATGGAGCTAAATACAGGGCAATCCTGGAAGAAAACCTGTTGGAGGCTGCAAAAGACTTGAGACTGGGAAGGAGATTCACCTTCCAGCAAGACAATGACCCTAAACAAACAGCCAGAGCTACAATGGAATGGTTTAGATCGAAGAATATTCATGTGTTAGAATGGCCCAGTCAAAGTCCAGACCTAAATCCCATTGAGCATCTGTGGCAAGACTTGAAAACTGCTGTTCACAGAATGGGCAAAAATTTCAGTGTCTAGATGTGCAAAGCTGGTAGAGACATACCACAAAAGACTTGCAGCTGTAATTGCAGCAAAAGGTGGCTCTACAAAGTATTGACGCAGGGGGGCTGAATACTAATGCACATCACATTTTTCAGATTTTTATTTGTTTAAAATTTTGAAGACCATTTATCATTTTCATTTCACTTCACAATTATGTGCTACTCTGTGTTAGTCTATCACATAAAATCTCAATAAAAAAACTTTTAAGTTCATGGTTGTAAGGTGGAAAAATGTGAAAAAGTTCAAGGGGTCTCATCATCTCTAGCCACTTTATCCTTCTACAGGGTCGCGGGCAAGCTGGAGCCTATCCCAGCTGACTACAGGCGAAAGGCGGGGTACACCCTGGACAAGTCGCCAGGTCATCACAGGGCTGACACATAGACACAGACAACCATTCACACTCACGGTCAATTTAGAGTCACCAGTTAACCTAACCTGCATGTCTTTGGACTGTGGGGGAAACCGGAGCACCCGGAGGAAACCCATGCGGGCACGGGGAGAACATGCAAACTCCGCACAGAAAGGCCCTCGCCAGCCCAGGGGGCTCGAACCCGGACCTTCTTGCTGTGAGGCGACAGTGCTAACCACTACACCACCGTGCCTCCCAAGTTCAAGGGGTATGAATACTTTTTCAAGGCACTGTAGTCCTTAAAGCTACACACTTTCCAAAACTGAGATATACCGTATTTCTCTTGAAGTAAAGTTCTAGGATTTTAAATTCTAGTTAACCCCAAATATGAAATCGGGAGAAAGTTGTATTTAATTCAAATGTGTTTCATTCAAATGCGGCAGACATTTTATTTTGTCTTCCATCTTAAAAAAATTCCACCATTTAAAAAAAAAATATTTACACTTTGATTTACTGACAGGATCTACGAACAAGAAGCTTTTCTCTTTGTCCATTTGCCTTAATAAATGTGCAGTTCGAGTGGTTTGTCTCTAGAGCTCCTAAATACAGAGGGCTGTCAATGTGAGTACCTGTTAAAGGTTAGCTCAACTCAGTGGTGAGAGATTCTCACACACACACACACACACACAAAGAGAGAGAGAGAGAGAGCGTGACTTCCTGCAGTTTGAAAGTCACATTTGGAATTGAAAAAGGGTGCACAAATTAATACAACTTTATCTGAATGGCAGGTAATACATTTCTTGAAGCCCATTTCTGCCAATCAAAATAAAACCAAGTATTATTCATACGAATGAGAAAGTTCACTGAAGATATGGCTTAATAAAGTCATAACGGTTTTTCAACTCGTTACTCATTTCATTGTTAAAGTTGGTTTCGTATGCGATCACATCAGTGACGTGCGGTCAGGGGCGGCAGGTGAGGCAGGGCCTCACCGGTCATCATCCAGCCATCATGAGATGTAACCAGACCCGTTGCAACAAGGTAGGCAGACTTGGTAATTGCCTAGGGCCCCAGCCCTTGAAGGGCCCCCGCTGCCGAACGACTGGTTATGTATTCAATAGCAATGACAACTTTTTGAGCGCGGCAGCGCAGCGCCTAATGACACTTGTTGAAATACCCTAGTTCCAAGGGGGGCCCGTAATGCACAACAGCGCCTCCCTACATGCTTTGGCTGAAAAGTGCAATGACAGTCTGTTGTCAACCCCTCAATGCCCATCTCCGTCCAGTCAAGTGGTTGCAGAGCTCCGCGGCAAAAAAAAACCCAAAATCAAATATGAAGCGAAATTACCCCTCAGGGAGCCAGAAGAGAAAGAAGAAAAGGGAAGAGGAAGACAGAAAAAAACAAGACACTGGTAAGTGAGAATGTACACACTCATTAATACCAAGCGGGTCGACAAGCAAATTTGGTAGCTAGCTTACGTTAATGGTAGTTATATATATGTGTGTGTGTGTGTATGTGCATATTTTGTCTATTCTTGTGTTTAATTGGGTTTGATAATTATTTATAATAATGTAAAGAGTTCATTTATTAAGTAAAAATCGTAAGAATGATTACAATATGTGTGATGTTTATTTATTAAGTCTTCAGCGGGTAGGCGGCCATAAGGCCTTTCGTCGAGGGGGGGATAATTATGGGCCCCAGATCCCCCTTTGTCTAGGGCCCCCAAATAGCTTGAAACGGGCCTGGATGTAACAAATGTAAATAATGATAACAATAAAGATTTGTCCAATCATCTGTGCTATATATGCCATTTCTGTATGATTCAAATAATTTCAATCATTTTTGCGATCAAATCGCCGTATTTGCCTATTTCCTATTCAATTGCAGCGAATATACAGCGACTTGAGGCAGCGCCAAGCCCTGCCTCACGTCAGATTGCGCAATCCCTTGTTAACTGGGCTGAGCGCGTGCCTTTTGCTTACTCTGTGTATGCTACCAACGTAATGCTGTATTAAAATGTTTTTTATACATTGTAGAAATGTGTATAATATGTCCTCACTTTCCTTATAATATGTAATGTTTTCTACGTATGTGTATCACTTATTTAGTGTTAACAATTTGACATAAAACCGCACTGAAAAGACATGAGGTGAGGCAGGCAGTAGCTCTGCCGCAGTGCAGAGGGCGTACGTGAGCTCAGTTATTCTTGTTTGGTGGTTGCTTCTTCTCTACGTCGTCACGTAAAGTTTAATTTGGACTGTTGTTGGCTTGTTCCGATTGACTGCAACAATGGAGGATGTAATGGCTCAGCTGAAAGGTTTCTCAAAGTTGGACTTTCAAGGAAAACGGGCCGTGATAAAGAATGGACGGATGACGCCGGAGCTAAAGGAATTACTTTCAAAGGACTGGACAGAAGATAACCCGATCGTTTCAAAGTGAGTGGTACAACCGAAAAGATTGGCTGTGTGGCTGTGCTACCAGAAACCGCCTTTTCTGTTATCCCTGTGTGGTCCGCCGTGGTGTTTTTTGGAGGTAGGCTACTGAACCGCCATTCATTTTTCATTCTTCCTTGGCCAAATATGTACCTTCAAATGTACCTTATGTAAAGAATGCTGCTATGAGATATGAAACTAATCGATATTTGGCAAATATTTTGGTGCATATTTGAAAATCTGATTTTGAAAAAGTCAGTGCCTCACTAGCCACAGACCTCACCGCACGTCACTGGATCACATCATGTGTATCTTCACAGCTCTGACACCAACAGCATTGAAACAGAGCTCTGGAAACACTTGTCATTCAGATTTACCTTATTAACAAACACAGACAAGTTTTCACTGGTGTATTTTACATTCATATTGCATTCTGAACTTTTTTTTTTTAAATCACAATAACCTTGAATGCCTGATGTTTGGTTTTGAGCTCATCCGGCTGTAGGCCAGGCCAGATGAGCTTATGCGATCACGCATTGTCCGTCATCGTCGTCCGTCCACAATTTACAAAAATTGCTACTCCTCCCACAGAATTGATCAGATTTTGATCAAACTCACACACAATGTTCCCCAGGTGGGTGTACATAAAAGTTGTCAAGATGGTAGCTCGACCTGTGATATTTACAATTTCATGGGTGTCTGAAATTTCTAAGTGACTCGTCACATTGACATTTACATTTACATTTATTCATTTAGCAGACGCTTTTATCCAAAGCGACTTACAAAAAGAAAATTAACAATCAAGATACATAAAAGAAGTCTTAAAAGAAATATCACTAAAGGGAGCTTTAGAGTGAGTACAAAAATGGAATCAAGTGCAAGATGAGTGCAGTAGAGAGGAGGGGAGGTGTAAAGTCTAAGTGCAGGACAGGAGCTGTTCTCTGAAGAGCTGAGTCTTCAAGAGTTTCTTGAAGACAGACAGGGACGCCCCTGCTCTGGTAGCGCTCGGTAGATCATTCCACCAGCATGGGACGACACATGAAAAGAGTCTGGATTGTCTTGTGCGCGGTGCTGGAACTGCCAAACGGCGTTCTTTTGATATCCGGAGTTGAGAAAGAGTAACCTTAGCCTTTATTAGAGCGCTCAAGTAAATAGGTGCAGACCCAGTAAGCACTTTGTAGGCTAGCATTAGTGATTTGAATTTGATACGTGCAGCCAGGGGTAACCAATGTAATTCAATTAGCAGAGGGGTCACATGTGCCCTTTTGGGCTGATTGAAGACCAGGCGCGCCGCTGCATTCTGGACCATCTGAAGTGGCTTCACTACACAGGCTGGGAGGCCTGTTAGAAGGGCATTGCAGTAGTCAAGGCGGGAGATGACCATTGTCTGCACCAGCAGTTGGGTGGCCTGTTGGGTTAAATATGGTCTAATCTTCCTTATATTAAATAATGCAAAGCGGCAAGACCGGGCTGCAGAGGCAACATGATCTTTGAAGGTCAGCTGATCATCAATCATGACACCCAAGTTCCTTGCTACTTTAGTACGGTAGGAGCAAGAGCTAAGGAGTCAGTCTTGATACAGATGTTATGATGTATGGTTGGCTTAGCAGGGAAGACCAGTAGTTCAGTTTTTGAGAGGTTTAACTGGAGATGATGGTCTTTCATCCATGCAGATATATCAGAGAGGCAATCTGAGATTCGCGCTATTCATTAAACACTACTCTTCGTGAACTGCTGGGACATTTTCACTGAAACTCACCCAGAAGACTCTAAAGACACATTCCAACAAGAGTTGTTCACCAGGTGGCACCACCTACCACAAATGAGGCTACAGAGGGGTCATGTACAATTCCACGCAAATCGCTAGTCCTCCTACAGGAGTGATCAGGTTTTGATCAAACTTATATGGAATGTTCCCCAGGTTGGTGTGTATAAAGTTGTCAAGACGGTGGCGCCACCTGTCATATTTACGATTTTATGGGTGTCTGAAAATTTTGGGTGACTCGTCACACCAAACACCACTGTTCATAAACTGCTAGGATGTTTTCACTGAAACTCACCCAGAAGACTCTAAAGACATATTCCAACAAGAGTTGCTCACCAGGTGGTGCCACCTACCATGGATGAGGCTACACAGGGGTCATGTGCAGTTTCACGAAAATCGCTACTTTTCCTACAAGAGTGATCGGATTTCAAACTCACACACAACAACAGTGGCCGGTATGAGGTCCAGCCTCATTGAGGCTATTTTTAAATTCTTCTGCTAGTCTCTTTGAGATCTGAACTACTGACAGCTATTAAGAACAATTAGCATGGCAGAAATCTAATTTACACGTTCTTTCCTCTCTCGACACTGCATGTGAAATATTTCACACAATTATTCTTTGTAAATCATTGATGAAACTTCTACTTGCTGTGACTTTATCCATTTACACACAGAAATTAGTACTCAAGGCCTCAAATGATTCAAAACTCCAATATTGACCTTCAAGTCCAAACTGGTACTCACTGGCTTTTGATGGAAATGAGAATATGATCCAAGTTTTCAGGTGTTATGCAGCAGTGCGTGGTCTTAGTGATATAAAACCCTGTCATGCTGTAATTCTGAATAGGTGTGAACTCTTACACTGGGGTAAAAATGTCTGATTAGGTTTTAACTAAAGGTGAAACAGTAGTAAACGTAATACAGTACTCTCTTTCTGATGCAGTATTGTTTATGGTACTTCAAAATACCGTTTACAATCGATAACTGTAATTGAAAACGAATCAGCTATGTCCGTGTCCATTTCCTGAAACAGAAACAGAGGAGAAGGCTCAGCTAGAGGCAGGACAGGAGGGACAAACAGGACAGGAGCCAGAGCCTGGGGGGACGACGAGTGGGCCAAGTGAAGCTGAAAATCCAGAAAACACACCAAGCGTGGAGGGCAACAAGCGACTACATAATGGTACGTAAACAGCATTTAATGCTGATTAATTGCTGAAAAGTCATTTATGGATCTGAAGTCAAATATCCAGATTCCTGTCGACATACATTCACTGGCCACTTTATTAGGAACACCCCTACGTCCACCTGCTGTTTTATTTTATGCAGTTCTCTAATCAGCCGATCCCTTCACAGCAGGACATGCAGATACAAACCAAGAGCTTCAGTTAATGTTCACTTCATTCAAATATCGGAACGAGAAAAATTGTGATCTCAAATGGCCCTTTGCCACTACCCTTTTTCAGCTCACTTCAGCTCGCTTCAGCTCACTTCAGCCCGACACGGCTCGCGTTTCGACTACCAAAGAACAGCACGACTCAGCTCGCTTCAGCCCTGCTCAGCCCCCAAAACTCGCACGGTTTTGGAGTGGGGCTGAAGCAAGCCAAACTGAGCCGAGTGAGGCTGGGGGCGTGAGGAGACACTCCCCTGTGCACTGATTGGTGAGGAGGCGTGTCCTCACATGCCCACACACGCCCCGCGAGCATGCTGGGATCTGTAAACACCGCAAACCCGGAAGAAGAATAATTACGAATTACGAGAATTTCTGAAGCCTTATGCGCCTCGCCTCATCTATACGCTCTTGCCAGTATCTGTTGGCGTTGTCGGTGACAACAAGCCACAGCACCAAGACCAGCAACACTAACGACTCCATGTTTATTGTTTACTCTCCGGGTCGTGAGACTACCGCTTAAAAGATCACTGATGTCACTGTTTGCGCCGCTTAACGACATCACGTGACGTCCACCCACTTTTGCTAACTCCACCCAATGTGTCCACCCACTTCCAGCCATCACGGTTCAGCGCGGTTGTAGTCGAAATGCAACTCCAACAGCCCCACTCAGCTCGACTCAGCTCAACTCAGCACGGCACGGCTCAGCCCAACTCAGCCACGTTTGTAGTGGAAAAGCGGCAGAAGTGTGACTTTCTTTCACTGTGGTATGGGTGTTGGCTTGAGCCAGATGGACTGGTTTGAGTATTTCAGAAACTGCTCCTGATCTCCTGGGGTTTTCACACACAACAGTCTCTAGAGCTTACACAGAATGGTGCGAAAAACAAAAAACATCGAGTGAGTGAGCGACAGTTCTGTGTGTGGAAACAAACGCCTTGTTGATAAGAGATGTCAGAGAAAAATGGACAGGTTGGTTTGAACTGCCAGGAAGGATATAGTAACCGGCTTGTAGTACTCGAGTCCGACCCGTGCCCTGATTTTAAGGACTTGTGACTTGACTTGGACTTGAGCACTGATGACTCGGATTTTTTCTTTATTTTTTTTTGTCACATGCCATAATATTTATACTAATATTTATGCAAGAGAATGCACATTCACCTGTTCATATGTCAGGTTCAGGAACAAACTAACGTTAATAGTGTGAAAATGCCTGGAGAGAACGCCGCTAGGATTGTCCGCTTTGCTTAAACAGACTTCTTGTGCAGTGGAAAAAAATGCACTGCTATGTGTTCCATATGTAGAAGAACTATCGAGGAGACGACGGGGACAACCTCGAACTTCAATTGTCATTTGGCAAGACTCCACCCAGAGAAGGAAGTGACATGCTATGTTCATTGCTCTGTTGATAATGGGGCTTGCTTTCTGAGCGATGAACTAGCTAGTGCTAACCCTCTCTTATGTTATTTGCCCTGTTGATAGTGGGCGGGGCTTGAGTTGGACTCAACTTGGATCACTAGTGGACTCGACTCAGACTCGACTTGAAATTTTCTTTGATAACTTGGACTTGACTCGGACTTGAGACGGGACTCGGACTCGAGGTTTAGTGACTCGACTACAACACTGTACAGTAACTCGTACAATCACTCTTTACAACCGTGGTCATCGTAAGCCATTTAAAAGACCATATCTACAAATGTTAAATAATTCCATTTCGAGACCCAATCAAAACAAAGCAGTTTCTGCTCATAATCTCAGCTTCAGGTTCCAATCCTTATTCAGCACCAATGTCTGAGACACAGGAGACACTTGAGCCCCAATTTATCAAGTATCTTCAGTTTTAAATCCTTCAACATGATCATGATCTATAAATTATGCAAACCAAATCCAGTAGTGATCTCAACATTTCAGAGCTCAACCTCCAACCTGAGGAAACATGTACAGGTTAAGCCATTAGCTAGCTGACTGAGCTAGGCTAGCTAACCTGTTGTTTTGATATTTCACAGTATGAAAGCTCACAGTATTAACGTGAATGTGTTAAATATATCTAACATGCTGCTATACACTACCGTTCAAAAGTTTGGGGTCACCCAGACAATTTTGTGTTTTCCATGAAAAGTCACACTTTTATTTACCACCATAAGTTGTAAAATGAATAGAAAATATAGTCAAGACATTTTTCTGGCCATTTTGAGCATTTAATCGACCCCACAAATATGATGCTCCAGAAACTCAGGCTACGTTTACATTAGACCGTATCTGTCTCGTTTTCTTCGCGGATGCACTGTCCGTTTACATTAAACCACCTGGAAAAGCCGGGAAACGGGAATCCGCCAGCGTCCACGTATTCAATCTAGATCGTATCTGGTCCGGTGCTGTGTAAACATTGAGATACGCGGATACACTGTGCTGAGCTCTAGCTGGCGTCCTCATTGGACAATGTCACTGTGACATCCACCTTCCTGATTCGCTGGCGTTGGTCAATGGACGCGACTGCTGAAAAACGGCGCGGACTTCCGCCTTGTATCGCCTTTCATTAAAGAGTATAAAAGTATGAAAATACTGCAAATACTGATGCAAATACTGCCCATTGTGTAGTTATGATTGTCTTTAGGCTTGCCATCCTTCCACTTGCAAGTGGTAAGTGATCTGCGCTGGGATCACACACACAGCGGCTCAGTCCCGAATCGTGGCTTGTGCACTTCACTTGCGCACTCTGTGAGCTGCGCAGGGCCGGAGTGCGCACCCTCCAGAGGGCACTCGCTGTTCAGGGCGGAGTGATTTGGAGCGCAGGATGCCTGCGGAGCCGAGCGTATCCGTGTATTGGTGTTGCTGTGTGCACGGCTAACGGTTTTAGTGTAAACGCGAATCGTTTTAAGAACGTTAATCTGATGATCCACTGATTCGACGTAATGTAAACGTAGCCTCAATCTGCTCAAAGGAAGGTCAGTTTTATAGCTTCTCTAAAGAGCTCAACTGTTTTCAGCTGTGCTAACATGATTGTACAAGGGTTTTCTAATCATCCATTAGCCTTCTGAGGCAATGAGCAAACACATTGTACCATTAGAACACTGGAGTGAGAGTTGCTGGAAATGGGCCTCTATACACCTATGGAGATATTGCACCAAAAACCAGACATTTGCAGCTAGAATAGTCATTTACCACATTAGCAATGTATAGAGTGGATTTCTGATTAGTTTAAAGTGATCTTCATTGAAAAGAACAGTGCTTTTCTTTCAAAAATAAGGACATTTCAAAGTGACCCCAAACTTTTGAACGGTAGTGTAGGTAATGCTCATCTTGGCTAGTATGACTTAGCATGAGCTAGCTAGCTAAATAAAGAATGTAGCAAGCTAAACCCCAACAGCATTTGGCTAAGTTAGCTAAGATTACCTTTCTTTATAGAGGTGGTGTTCACTTCAGCAGAGCTCAAGCTCACTGAATTGACCAAATATTTATTCCATAAATATAAAATGTTTGGGATTATAGACATGTAATGATGAATTTCATTAAGCCATGGTTAGAGAAGCAGCTTTCAGACCAGAGGTTGCCGGTTTGATTCCCTGGACCAGCAGGAATGGCTGAAGTGCCCTTGAGCAAGGCACCTAACCCCTTACTGCTCCCCAGGCTGCTCTGGATAACAGTGTTTGCTAAATACCTGTAATGTAATTTAATTTTTTATCTTCTGCTTCCTTTCCGTAGTAAGATTCAGTCAATGTTGATATTGATATTGCTGTTTTTGACAATTCATCTGTTAAAACAGGTGAGGTGTCAGAGCATGTGGCATCACCAGGAAGTGAAGATGGTGAAGAGAAAGGACTCAAAGGTAAACCAACACACAGTGTCTTCTAGACGCCTCATACTACAATACAGACCAGAGTATCTTTGTATTTGAAGTGTCGAAAGATTATAGTATTATTCTCTATGGATGTTTTTAACATTGAGCATGTTTGAGGTTTCACATGTCCTGTAAAGTGGAAAGGCTGGGAATAAAACATGAGGCCTTGCACAACCAACAGACAGAGGCCTAAATCATGTACGAGGATCAGGCGTGCTATTATTATTATTATTATTTTCTTTCCTTTCCTATATTTAAGACTAAAATTAATAGAAAATTGACTTAGAGGTAAGCGAAGTATGGCATATATCCCCTAGATTGTAGATTAATGGATTGGATCCAGTCCAATCAGTGATTTATTTATTTAAATAATATTGGCTGGGGCGGCACGGTGGTGTAGTGGTTAGCGCCTCACAGCAAGAAGGTCCGGGTTCGAGCCCCGTGGCCAGCGAGGGCCTTTCTGTGCGGAGTTTGCATGTTCTCCCCGTGTCCGCGTGGGTTTCCTCCGGGTGCTCCGGTTTCCCCCACAGTCCAAAGACATGCAGGTTAGGTTAACTGGTGACTCTAAATTGACCGTAGGTGTGAATGTGAGTGTGAATGGTTGTCTGTGTCTATGTGTCAGCCCTGTGATGACCTGGCGACTTGTCCAGGGTGTACCCCGCCTTTCGCCCGTAGTCAGCTGGGATAGGCTCCAGCTTGCCTGCGACCCTGTAGAACAGGATAAAGCGGCTAGAGATAATGAGATGAGAATGAGATATTGGCTGCTGTTGAGTGGTATATCAGCTATATTCCATTCAGCTAGCACAGTGTTTCGCAAAGTGTGGTCCGCGGACCACTGGTGGTCCGCGAGAGACCTCAAGTGGTCCGCGAGGTGGTCTACAAATGTAGTCAGCGTTTTCAAGATAAGCTAGTGTATGCTTTGTAACATTATTAGAAAGTTAAATTTATCCAATCTTGTTTTTAACGGCAATCACACGGGCCTGTAATTTCATCATTATTATTATTTAAAAAGCGTTCTGCATCTGAATTTGCACCACATAAAACTTGTAGTGTGCACGTGCTCTTATTCTGCCTCTCGTCTCTAGGCAACAGTCACCTCACAAATCTCTGCCTCACAGGCAAACAGGCAGGCAGACCTGAAAACAAGCAAACGAACATTCTGAACATATAATAGACTAATCCTAACTAGCTCGTGTTCGTGGCGATTTTTTTTAATTTACTGAAAGTGAATTACAGATGCGAGGTTGGGTTTTCAGCACTGGTTGGGTTGAAAACTAAAAAGCGAAACCAAGTCAATGTGGCCCCCAATCTCAGATTAAAGCTGTCCAGCTTGGAACCAGATATTAAATCATTGATGCTTAGTATGCATCAGCACCACTCCTCCCATTAAGAAAAAAGAGTCAGTTTTGAACAGAAGACAAGTAAGTGTAATCTGTTAAATCAAAAATTTTTGTTCATTTCAGTTCATTCATGTTCCTCCTAATTTTGAACAATTTTGAACTATTGATATGAAATGTTCTGATTAAGTGTTTGCTGAATTTTAAACCTCCATACTTTTGCCTTTAAAAACCACGGAGGATATGGAATGGATAGGCCTTTAATGTATTTAGTTAACCATAATTTTTTCAATTAAAAACACCTAATAGTACACATCTCTGTATGGTCTGTGTGTGTGTTGTGTGGGGCGGGGGGGCGGGTGTTGACAGGTGGTCCCTGAAATTTTTTTTTGGGACAAAGTGGTCCTTGGTCTGAAAAAGTTTGAGAAACACTGAGCTAGCATGATATTGAACGAGTCAAAGACAAGTAGCTGAATGGAATATATCTGATATACCATGAAAAAAAGCCAGCTGATATTATTATTATTATTATTATTATTATTATTATTATTATTATACATTCCTTTCAGCTGTTCAACGCGTCTTTCTCTTTCAAAATTCTCTCAAAATCTTCAATATTCAATGAAGCAAACCTGGCGGCCATGTTTGTTTACAAATTGTCATCGTCGCTCGCTAGCATGGAAGTTTTACATCTCCAACGTGTCTCTTTTCCAGTTTTTCAATGTCCATTGGCATGTTTTTCTCTTGTAAATATGTATGAAGAATATCTAATGAAGTTTTGGTAGCCTTTCAGGTGTTCAGCGCGTCTTTCTCTTTCCTGGCGAACAAAGAAATGCTTCTGTGCATGCACAGCAGGAAACTTTCTCATTGAATATTTGCATCAGCTCTGACATGTGATGTCATGTTGTCTTGATAACCATGCAATATCATTAACCATATTCAACGCTCATTCTCCATTGGGTAGAGTGACGTAATGCACGTAGGATAAGCGATATGCTAACAATATTGCATAGTCCAGTTACCTTCTAACTGGTGTAGTGTTAGTGAAGGCCAATGCTAGTGCGGTCAAGCTGAATATTATTATTATTTTTTTCTGTGTAGTTTACTTAGTTACTTTTAAAATTAACATTGACGGCTACACACAACGGAGCAACCTGGCAGCCAAAATTCTCTCAAAATCTAATGTATTTAACAAAGCACACCTTTACAAACTGTCAGTCTCTCGCTAACGCGGAAGTTTTACATCTCCGACATGTCTCTTTTCCAGTTTTTCGATGTCTGTTGGTATGTTTTTCTCTTGTAAATATGTGTGAAGAATACCTAATGAAGTTTTGGCAGCCTTTCAGGTGTTCAGCGCGTCTTTAGCTTCAGTTTTCAGTTTATTTATTTCGTGCTTAATTATAGCATAGCTAATCCTAGCAGTAGCACTGGATTAGCCTGTTCTTGTCTCCTTTCCGGCAGACAAAGAAATGATTCTGCGCATGCGCAGCAAAAAAGTTTTGTCATTGGATATTCACATGAGCTTTAACGTGTGACGTCATGTTGCTTTGACAGCATGCAATATTGTAACAATATTGCACACTCGTTCTCCATTGGGGAGAGTGTCATAATACACGGAGGATAAGCAATATGCGAACAATATTGCATGCTATCAAACCAAATGAATGAAACCCGCTAGAAGGGAATAGAACACGTTTTTATTCCATGGAAAAAGTGTCCTGTATGTATAATAATACTCTTTATACCACAGTCCTACTGGGTCATCAAATCTGATTGGTCAGGATGTGTTGACTCATTTTTTCTAACAGCAGCTCTGAAAGTAGAGGCCGCCATCATCCAGATCACATGTTGATGCTACAGTGCCTTGAAAAAAGTATTCATACCCCTTGAACTTTTTTACATTTTTCCACATTACACCAACGCAGAGTAGCACATAATTGTGAAGTGAAATGAAAATGATAAATGGTCTTCAAAATTTTAAACAAATAAAAATCTGAAAAATGTGGTGTGCATTAGTATTCAGCCCCCCTGCGCCAATACTTTGTAGAGCCACCTTTTGCTGCAATTACAGCTGCGAGTCTTTTGTGGTATGTCTCTACCAGCTTTGCACATCTAGACACTGAAATTTTTGCCAATTCTTCTTTGCAAAATAGCTCAAGCTCAGCCAGATCGGATGGAGAGTGTCTGTGAACAGCAATTTTCAAGTCTTGCCACAGATGCTCAATGGGATTTAGGTCTGGACTTTGACTGGGACATTCTAACACATGAATATTCTTTGATCTAAACCATTCCATTGTAGCTCTGGTTTGTTTAGGGTCATTGTCTTGCTGGAAGGTGAATCTCCTTCCCAGTCTCAAGTCTTTTGCAGCCTCCAACAGGTTTTCTTCCAGGATTGCCCTGTATTTAGCTCCATCCATCTTCCCATCAACTCTGACCAGCTTCCCTGTCCCTGCTGAAGAAAAGCATCCCCATAGCATGATGCTGCCCCCACCATGTTTCACAGTGGGGATGGTGTGTGCAGGGTGATGAGCAGTGTTAGTTTTCCGCCACACATAGCGCTTTGCATTTAGGCCAAAAAGTTCAACTTTGGTCTCATCTGACCAAAGCACCTTCTTCCACATGTTTGCTGGGTCCCCTACATGGCTTCTGGCAAACTGCAAACGGGACTTCTTATGCCTGTCTTTCAACAATGGCTTTCTTCTTGCCACTCTTCCAAAAAGGCCAGATTTGTGGAGTGTAAGACTTATAGTTGTCCTGTGCACAGATTCTCCCACCTGAGCTGTGGATTTCTGCAGCTCCTCCAGAGTGATCATGGGCCTCTTGGCTGCTTCTCTGACCAGTGCTCTCCTTGCTTGCTCTGTCAGTTTAGGTGGAAGGCCATGTCTTGGTAGGTTTGCAGTTGTGCCATACTTTTTCCATTTTTGAATGATGGATTGAACAGTGCTTCTTGAGATGTTCAGAGCTTGGGGTATTTTTTTATAACCTAACCCTGCTTTAAACTTCTCCAGAACTTTATCCCTGACCTGTCTGGTGAGTTCTTTGGTCTTCATGATGCTGTTTGTTCTTCAGTGTTCTCTAACAAACCACTGAGGCCTTCACAGAACAAGTGTATTTATGCTGAGAGTAAATTACACACAGTAGGACTCTATTAACTAATGAGATGACTTCTGAAGGCAATTGATTGCACTGGATTGTATTTAGAGGTATCAGAGTACAGGGGGCTGAATACTAATACACACCACATTTTTCAGATTTTTATTTGTTTAAAATTTCGAAGACCATTTATCATTTTCGTTTCACTTCACAGTTCGTGGTTGTAAGGTGGAAAAATGTGAAAAAGTTCAAGGGGTATGAATACGTTTTCAAGGCACTGTAATTGTTCTTTACTTAATATGATAAAATGTTCTATGAGGAGATGTTTATTAAGCATTTTTGTAAGGAGTCTCCAGTACGAATATAAAACTTTACAGCTGTGACTGGAACGTCGGAGCTAAAGCTGCTGTTGTAGAAAATGATTCAGGAGGCTCTGACCAATCAGAATCGAGCACTGTGGTATACATTATTTTCATATTGTATGACTGTATTTGGTATTTCTCTTTACAGAGACTGAAAAGGACTAGCGTGGGTGCTGTATGGAGTGTATCTGTGCTGTTTAGGCCTCCTGACCATGTCCTCCTGGCGGTGTGTATGCGCACGTGTTCTGAAGCTCCACAGCACCCTCCGCTGGATAAACCTGTGCTTACACTCTTTTGCTTCTTCTGCTTCCTTCATCCAAGGCTTTGATTGCTCTCGTGACTCCATTGACCTTCTTCAAGGCAGATCTGTGGCTCAGTCTGCGGGGAGTGTGTTGGTGTGTGAGGTGGCTGGGGGTCAGCCGCTGGATAACTTCCTTTTAAAGACTCTCGTCTGTTCGTGTTAATGGGAAATATACAAAACAAAAACAGCTGCCATCACATTCACAGGAGTTGGTTTCTTATTTGTTATTTTCTATGGAAAGAAAACATAGCGTGCCTTTGTCTATTAGCTGTTTATTCACCACTTCTCGTTTTTGTTCTTTCCTTCTTCTTCTCCTTCTATTTTCTTTCCTTTTGCACGTGTCAGCGTATTTGCTTGTCTTTTCTATTAGAAGCAGAAGCTGACTCAGGTCGTTTCTGCTCTCTTAATGCCTTTGCTTGATCTCTTTCATTATAAACTTTATTTATTTGCCGCTTTCTGACTGCTCAGCAACCTCATCCACAAAACAGCGATTTTTTTTTTTCCCCTCCAGTTTGCCAGCTGCTTATATTGCGCCACATTATACGAGGCACTCAACTAGAGAGACTTAATGCATTTCAAACAAAGTTATTTATATCCATTCGTCAGACGATCTTACCAAACTGGACATTTTGCCTAATTAATATTTGTTGCCTTAATAATAAGTATTATTTATATGTTACGTATATTTTTTAAATTGCATGCCCTCTACAAATAGTACGTCAAAGTGACTGGGGTTGTCCTAATCTTGAAGGCAAAATGTTTTCATCAAATGGAGTGAATGACATCATAGGAAAGTGGAGTAACTGTGACCAACCTGAAGTCCTGAGGAACTGTTTATTCCTCTTATAATACAGCTTTTATTACTCTTATAATTATGATCACAATTAAAGAACAATGCGTCATACTTTTTATCCATTTAATGGTGAGGAACGTCTGAGAGGCACGTTAGTTAGTGTTATCGGTTACATTATAGCAGCTATAAACGGTCATTCTCTTACCAGATTTTCTTTGTTTCTCTCTGAGTTGATAAGAAAAACAAAACAAAACAGCATGCTATGTTACCAAGAAATAGGAAAATGAAACGTTCTTTGTCCTTACTGACACGATTTAAGTTTCTTTGTGATCAATCAGATTCAAGAATTCAACAGCATTGGGGTATACAGTAAAAATATCACGATACATCATGATACTTGAATACATTTTTAGAAAAAACAACAACACACGCTTAATTTTACTAAGAAAGGGCCACTAAAATACTCCACAAAGTAGATAGAACTCGACGCCAATGGCGTCGATGGGGATGCCTCCACCTGGTAGACTACATGCCTTATTAAGTTGTGATTTGGGGATGGACATTTGACCTCACAGTAATCTTGACCTGTGACCTTTTAACCTCAAAATCTAATCAGTTTATCTTTGTCCCCAAATGCACAAATGGTGAAAGTTTGGTGAAATTCCTTTCATTTGCCTTGGAGATATTGTGTTCACAAGGTTTTCGGACAGACATTTGACCTCACAGTGACCTTGACCTTAGACCTTTTGATCTCAAAATCTAATCATTTCATGTTTGTCCCAAAGCGCACAAATGGTGAAAGTTTGGTGAAATTCCTGTCATTAGTTTTTGAGATATGGCGGTCACAAGGTTTGGGGATGGACATTTGACCTCACAGTAATCTTGACCTGTGACCTTTTAACCTCAAAATCTAATCAGTTCATGTTTGTCCCCAAATGCACAAATGGTGAAAGTTTGGTGAAATTCCTTTCATTAGCCTTTAAGATATCGTGTTCACAAGGTTTCGGGACGGACGCACAAACGCACGGAGAGATGGACAACCCGAAAACATAATGCTTCCTGCACCTTACGGTGGCGGAGGCATAAAAACATACTATGATATTAGATATCGATAGTATTTCCCAGCCCTATCTTTAATTTTAAAAAGTCAGTCGCTTTGACTTTTATTATGCCTCCGCCACCTTAAGGTGCAGGAGGCATTATGTTTTCGGGTTGTTCGTCCGTCCATGCGTGCGTCCGTCCCGAAACCTTGTGAACACGATATCTCAAAGGCTAATGAAAGGAATTTCACCAAACTTTCACCATTTGTGCGCTTTCGGACAAACATGAACTGATTAGATTTTGAGATCAAAAGGTCTAAGGTCAAGGTCACTGTGAGGTCAAATGTCTGTCCGAAAACCTTGTGAACACAATATCTCCAAGGCAGATGAAAGGAATTTCACCAAACTTTCACCATTTGTGCGCTTTCGGACAAACATGAACTGATTAGATTTTGAGGTTAAAAGGTCACAGGTCAAGATTACTGTGAGGTCAAATGTCCATCCCCAAATCACAACTTAATAAGGCGTGTAGTCTACCAGGTGGAGGCATCCCCATCGACACCGTTGGCGTCGAGTTCTATCTAGTTAATATTAGAATTATTCAATGAAGTGAATGTTTGAAAGCCTTGATAATAAACATCTCACACATCTTTATCCTTATAATACAAGCTACTGCATTTCCCAAGGCAGGGCACATGCATGATCTTATACAAGGCTTTAAACTACTTGACACTTTTCCGATGAAAATGAAACACTTCAGATTTAATCAGATGCAGTGATAATACACATGTGCAACAAACACTTGAATATAATTCTGCCTCATGGCTCCGGAGTTTTGAGTCTGATAGCATATGGTAATTTTGTAAAAATGGGGGAAAAAAATGCATCAGTTTACGGTATAACCCATAATCCGGTTTATGCTACAAGTGCGTTAGTTACAACATCACTGGTTGTAAATATGTTTTGTAAATTTAAAAAATACAATGCAATGCAACACACTGCATGTGTACTTTACTGTATATGGATACCAATGAGATAAAACCTAAGCGTTTATGAAAAAAAATACTCGGCAAAAGTGGCAGTATTTTCTGTTCTACCCCAGATATGTTGTTTCTACTTCAGGGTTTGGAACTGAGCAGGTAATCACATAGTACGAAAGTCAGTAGTACGGTATTACAGTCAGTCACGCTGCAGGACAGTCATTCACACCACTTGGCAGTGGGTTGCACCACAGGACAGCTAATCACACAGCAGGACAGTCATACCAGAGGACAGTCAGTTACAGCGTATGACAGACAGTTACACCACAGGACACTCTGTCAGACAGGCAGTCACACCACAGAACAGTCAGTTGCACTGCATGGCAGTGGGTTGCACCACAGGACAGCCAATCACACAGTAGGACAGTCAGTCACACCACAGGACACTCAGTCAGACAGTCAGTCACACCACAGGACAGCTAATCACACAGTAGGACAGTCAGTCACACCACAGGAGAGTCAGTCACACTACAGGACGCTCAGTCAGACAGTCAGTCACACCACAGGACAGTCAGTCACACCACAGGACACTCTGTCAGACAGGCAGTCACACCACAGGATGCTCAGTCAGTCACACCACAGGACACTCAGTCATACCACAGGACACTCTGTCAGATAGTCAGTCACACCACAGGATACTCAGTCATACCACAGGACACTCAGTCAGACAGTCAGTCACACCACAGGACAGTCAGTCACACCACAGGACATTCTGTCAGACAGTCAGTCACACCACAGGACACTCTGTCAGACAGTCACTCACACCACAGGACACTCTGTCAGACAGTCAGTCACACCACAGGACGCTCAGTCAGACAGTCAGTCACACCACAGGACAGTCAGTCACACCACAGGACACTCTGTCAGACAGTCAGTCATACCACAGGACAGTCAGTCACACCACAGGACACTCTGTCAGACAGTCAGTCATACCACAGGACAGTCAGTCACACCACAGGACACTCTGTCAGACAGTCAGTCATACCACAGGACACTCAGTCAGACAGTCAGTCACACCACAGGACACTCTGTCAGACAGTCAGTCACACCACAGGACAGTCAGTCACACCACAGGACACTCTGTCAGACAGTCAGTCACACCACAGGATGCTCAGTCAGACAGTCAGTCACACCACAGGACACTCAGTCATACCACAGGACGCTCAGTCAGACAGTCAGTCACACCACAAGAGACTCAGTCATACCACAGGACACTCTGTCAGACAGTCAGTCACACCACAGGACGCCCAGACAGTCAGTCACACCACAGGACACTCAGTCATACCACAGGACGCTCAGTCAGACAGTCAGTCACACCCCAGGACACTCAGTCATACCACAGGACACTCTGTCAGACAGTCAGTCACACCACAGGACACTCTGTCAGTCAGTCACACCACAGGACACTCTGTCAGACAGGCAGTCACACCAAAAGACACTCATTCCGACAGTCAGTCACACCACAGGACATTCAGTTGCACCATAGGACAGTCAGTCACACCACATGAGACTGGGTTACACCACAGGACAACCAGTTACATGGCCTGACGGTCAGTCACATCACAGGACAGCCAGTCACATGGCACAAGAGTCACACACACAGTGGGACAGTCAGTCACAAAAGACACTCAGTTGCACCACAGGACAGACAGTCACACAGCATGACAGTTGCATCACGTGAGACAGTCAAATCACAGGGCAGTCAGTCATACACTAGGATAGTAAGTTAAACCGCATGACAGACAGTTTTATGGTATGATAGTTATACTACATCAGTCAGTCTCACCACAGGACAGTCAGTCACACTGCATGAGGGTCCGTCACACCACAGGACAGCCAGTCACATGGCACAAGAGTCACATACACAGTGAGACAGTTGGTCACAAAGAAGGACAGTCAGTTGCACCACAGGACAGACAGCCACACAGCATGACAGTTACACCACATGAGACAGTCAAATCACAGACCAGTCAGTCACGCACTAGGATAGTCAGTCACACCACATCACAGACAGTCTTATGGTATGATAGTTACACCATATGAGTCAGTCACACCACAGGACAGACAGTCAGTCACACCACAGGACAGTCAGTCACACCACAGGACACTCTGTCAGACAGGCAGTCACACCACAGGACGCTCAGTCAGTCACACCACAGGACACTCAGTCATACCACAGGACACTCTGTCAGATAGTCAGTCACACCACAGGACACTCAGTCATACCACAGGACACTCTGTCAGATAGTCAGTCACACCACAGGATACTCAGTCATACTACAGGACACTCAGTCAGACAGTCAGTCACACCACAGGACAGTCAGTCACACCACAGGACACTCTGTCAGACAGTCACTCACACCACAGGACACTCTGTCAGACAGTCAGTCACACCACAGGACGCTCCGTCAGTTCCACAAAGAAGGACAGTCAGTTGCACCACAGGACAGACAGCCACACAGCATGACAGTTACACCACATGAAACAGTCAAATCACAGGCCAGTCAGTCATGCACAGTTACACCCCATGACACTCAGTCTCAGCAGGACAGTCAGTGGCACCACAGGACATTTGCACCTCATGAGCACCACAGTGGAGCAGTCAGTTACACCACAGGAAGGTGCAAGTTTCTGCTTGTCCACTTACACAGATAAACTGTTTGCAACAGTGACTACATATAATATAGTTGTAAATAAGTGTAGATTTTAACCATAACACTGTGCATTGTTGGCAATATCTACAATGTGAGGCAGTTAACTTCAACTTCTGGAACTCTGTTATGTGAAATACCTCTTTTACAATCCTGTCCTTTTTTCCTTCTTTCATCACGCTGGTAGTGTTCTCCGCTAGACTCACTGACCTCTTCTGTCCTCTCTGCTGTATAATACTTCAACAATATTATGCATTTAAAATAACTACAGCGTCATAATGTCGTAATAACCCGGGGGCCTGATTTGTGGTATCTTTTGTGGTCATTTGTGGTTTCCTAAATTCATTGTGTCATTTTTTCATTTCTGTATTTATATCCATGTGCTCCAAATTAACACCTGTAAATAAATGTATAGTTTATTTGTATACTGTACACACATATAACAAAATGTATGTATATTATGTTTTTTTCCCCTATTCTGTCTTAAATGAACAAAATGTTAGCACTTAATGTGGATGGTGAAAGCAATTTTTTTTTTTTGAACCATTTTCTGGGGAAATGATTCAGTTTTTGTTTGTCTGCTGAAGTCTGTAAGCCGAATGGATGCGAAATGCATTGAGCACAAATATTATCTAAGAGGAACAGTTTAGATTAATGCGACTGATATAGAACAAATTCTGTGGAGATGATGTGAGCAGGGTGTAAACGCTCAACACTAGTTTGTTTAAGGGAACAGAGTGTTGAGATTGCTGTTTACTGGATCGTCTACTTTGCTTGTTGCAATGCTTTCAGAAAATCAAGTTGATTTGTTTGTCACTGTTGATTTGTACGACATTTTTAATAATTAATACAATTCCCCAGTACACACGCAGGGACGGATCCAGCCCAAGAATCTGACAGATGCATGTTTGCAGAAATAGTTTCACTAATTTTACCAGATTGCTGTGGATTTTCACAGGGGTGTAGAGCACACCAAGCCCTTTCCGAAGAGGGCAGCCACAGCCCGATATTCGCCCCTGAAGCCACGCGCGAGCACGGCTCGCCGAAAACTTTAATATGAGCCCTGGCTCCAGCCTCGTGCTCAAGCTGGGATTTAAAACTTCATAACTCGGCCACGGCAGCATGGTGGTGTAGTGGTTAGCGCTGTCGCCTCACAGCAAGAAGGTCCGGGTTCGAGCCCCGTGGCCGGCGAGGGCCTTTCTGTGTGGAGTTTGCATGTTGTCCGCATGGGTTTCCTCCGGGTGCTCCGGTTTCCTCCACAGTCCAAAGACATGCAGGTTAGGTTAACTGGTGACTCTAAATTGAGCGTAGGTGTGAATGTGAGTGTGAATGGTTGTCTGTGTCTATGTGTCAGCCCTGTGATGACCTGGCGACTTGTCCAGGGTGTACCCCGCCTTTCGCCCGTAGTCAGCTGGGATAGGCTCCAGCTTGCCTGCGACCCTGTAGAACAGGATAAAGCGGCTAGAGATAATGAGATGAAATAACTCGGCCACCAAAAGTCCTAGCCCCGCCAAACTTTACAGGCACCTCCCGCTCCCCGAGGGTTTTCGAAACAGCCCAGGCATGGCCCGCTATGACTGCAGCTTGGCCTATTATTTGCAGCAAATTTCGAATTTTGACCTCTTTCTGGAGCATTTTATTGGTTTGACTTAGATTATTTGTTTCAGGTCACACTATACAAAGCACCGTGAGAATGCAGGTAATTAGGTCAGGTAAGCACATGCTTACCACAAGTGGTCAGATCCTGAACCGTTGGTCTGTTGGTTGAGCATGGCTATAGCCAGTGCTTTAAGTGGACAAAAATAAGTGCCAGTACTCCCCATAGTCACCTGTTGGCATATGAGTCGGGCGGCTACATATCTTACACCCAAGTTTTTTGTCTTTACAAATAAGCCAGTTGTTCTGTGAGCAAAAATACTGCACTTTGACCAACAGTCTGGCCATTCATGTTGAAGGAGGTTATTGTTAACATCGCAGTTGGCTGGAGTATCGGTAGCAACAGGCGTTGCTATATAGCAACAGGCTCTTTGCTGTTATCAGATGCGTTAGTGTTAGCTTGCTGCTCCCCACCTGCATTTTCTGCTGCGGTAGAATTTGATTGTCGAAGAGCTGTGTCATTATCCAACTCCATTTCGACTCTCATTCTTTTGTGCCCTTTTTTAGCCATGCCAATTACTGTCCTGTTTTTGTTTCTTTGCTTTTCCCATTTGTTGTTTCCGACTCCTCTGTGAACAAGTGAGCGAGCGTCACGCAGTCCTGCGAGCGTCAAGAGAGGCTTGCATTGCGTAGTGCACCCTGGGTAATGTAGTTCAAATATAATGAATCGCCAAGAGACACTCTGATATGGAGAGGACAGGAAAAGGTATTGTGAGCTTGTGAGAAGTTCCGGTATGCCATAAAAAGTCTTGGTACGCCGGGGTTAAAATCGAGAAGTGGCGGTACTGCGTACTGGTGCGTACTGGCCCACTTAAAGCACTGGCTATAGCCCTTGTAGCTGGCTAGTGGTAAAGTAAACAAATGCCCTGTGACCAATGCCAAGTGGTGCACATATATTTGACCGATGTGTCGGTCTGGATCCATCCCTGACACACACATACGTACACAAAACAGATCTTGTAAACAGATGGACAAAAGTGTGTTCAAGCTTATTTACACTCAAAGTAGTAGTGTTTAACTTTTTTTCAGGGTGATTTTCCAGCTCTAACACAGGTACCAAACATGTGACTAACTATTTAAATGAGCTAGAAATATCACCAAACTGTCCAGGACTCCACTTGTGTCGGCACTTCCATACATCTAGCCCTGACATATGACATTTTCGCCATAAAATAGAGTTGAATCTAAAAAGAAAATATTCTGTGATGTGTTGATTTGGGATAAAGAATTGAATTTGGGATTCAAATTTACTTTAAAACACAGAACCGTGTCGAATTATGAATTAAAATATAAGGGTTAAAAATGGCTGTCAACTGTAATCTGAGGTCGTCCACCAGAGGGCAGTGTGTTTACAGTATGGAAGGCTGGTTTGGGTGGAGGAAAAGAAACTCATGCACACAATCACACCATCTGTGCATCCATATAATACTTGCATAGATTTACACAACACATATACTGCATGTACTGGTCATGTACAATATACATATTATGCAAACCTTCATTGAACACTTGCTTTTGTGTGTGTGTGTGTGTGTGTGTGTGTGTGTGTGTGTGTGTGTGTGTTGAAAGAGGTATTGTTTTTCTACATGAACACACACATATAAAGGTGTTTATTGCATGTGTATATAGTATGTGTGGGTTCAACATTATACTCTTGTGCAAGTTGTGTGTTTGTGTGTGCAATTGTATCATATGGAAGTGTGTGTGTGTGTGTGTGTGTGTGTGTGTGTGTGTGTGTGTGTGTGTGTGTGTGTGTTCTGGACACCTGGCCTTAAAATATTCCTGAACTAACACTTTCGCGTTTATCCCAATGTCTCATGTGCATGTCTGATTTAATTCACAATGATTTAATTCTGGAAAATTCTACAAACGTGACTGTCGATGTCGTGTGTGTTTGTGGTTTGTTCCCTACACGATAAATTCTGCGTAAACATCTGTTTGTAAAATGGCACAGGTGAATGTTAGTGTATATTTTAATGAAGCTTTAGTGTGTGTGTGTGTGTGTGTGTGAGAGAGAGAGAGAGAGAGAGAGAGAAAGTGTGTGTGTGTGTGCTGATCTTGTGCAATTCTTAACGTTGACACTGTGATGTGTAGACGAGAGACAGAGACACTGCACAGCCGTCATCCACAATAAACATGAACTCAAAGGGCTCTGAACAAAAGGCCTCTCTTCTTTCCAGTGTGTGTGTGTGTGTGCATGTTTTTATGTACTACCAAGGACCAAATGTCCCCACAAGAATAGTAAAATCTGACAATTTTGACCTTGTGGGGACATTCGGATGGTCCCCACAAGGAAATTGCTGTTTAAAATAAATAAATATAATAGAGTAAAAAAGTTTCCTTTTCATTACAGAGGTTAAGGTTAGGGTTAGGTTTAGGTTTAGGTGCAGGCACAGAATTAATTAACTGATATAATAATTATGTCAATGGATGGTCCTCACAAGGATAGTGAGACAAACGTGTGTGTGTGCGTGTGCATGTATGCGTGTAAGATTACTGATGGAATTCAAAAGAATGAGGACATCAAAATCAAAAATGAAAAACTCAGCAAGACCAAGAATAGCTGAAGTTCATTACAGAGGAGAATCAAGGACTTGGCCACACGGTGGTGCTCTCATTAAAAGGACTAATAAAGTGTGTGTGTGTTTTCATATACTACTGAGGACCAAATGTCCCTACAAGAATTGTAAAATCTCACACCGTCGACCTTGTGGGGACATTTGAATGGTCCCCACAAGAAAGTTGTTGCCGTTGTTGTTTTTCCTGACTGAGGTTAAGGTTAGGGTTAGGTTTTGTTGCAGGCACAGCATTAATTAATTCACACAACATGAATAATTACATCAATGGAAGGTCCTCACTACGATAGTGAGACAAACGTGTGTGTCTACACACACACACACATGCACGTTTGTCTCACTATCCTTGTGAGGACCTTCCATTAACATAATTATTCATGCTGTGTGAATTAATTAATGCTGTGCCTGCACCTAAACCTAACCCTAATCTTAACCTCAGCCATGAAAAACAACAACGGCAACAATTTCCTTATGGGGACCATCCAAATGTCCCCACAAGGTTGACGGTGTGAGATTTTACGATCCTTGTAGGGACATTCGGTCCTCAGTAGTATATAAAAACATGTGTGCATGTGTGTATGAGATGCTAGTCAGTTTGTGCTTATCTGTGTATTCCTGCAAGGCTTGATGGAATCACTTAATGGTTGTGTTTATCACATTGAGAGACTCCTTTTAACAGCAGGAAAGCAGTTATTTAATTATCCAGCAGCTGTTGCACTCTGTAGCCTTACAGTCATCTCCAAAACCTGCAGCCATGTCAGTCTACACACTAACACACTTACACACATAGCAGAGGAGTAAAATCCATCGCTTGAGAGCCACGTTGTTTCAGACAGCCTTGTTGCTGTGGGTGTATAAACTAAGATATACTGTTTAAATATAAATAGAGGCTATATATCTTGATTCTAGGCTCTTTTGGCACGTATCACTTCTAATTTAAGCCTGCTCTGAGGTTGAACGTGCTCTGCCAAGGGTTCTGAAGTTGCTTAAAGAATTCCATTTATAGACCATTAATATACCAGTTTGCGCAGGTTAGCTCCAAGACAAGAAAAAAAAAGTGTCAAAAATGAAACTGGTGAAAATAACGTGAAAAATACTTCGAAAAGAATTCAACAAATTCATCTTTCCAGACACCCCAAGTTGCAAAAAAGCAACTGGGCATTTAAATACCCCACCCGGTAGGTAGGGATCAGTGAGCAGTGATGAGTTCTTCCCTCATTACCCATCAGAAAAACTGTATGTCTCTGCTAACCACTGAAATCCAGAAATGATCGGAAAGCAACGTCCAAAAATAAAAAACAATTTAATTATAAGATTATGCATTAAAAACAATCAATTCATCTTATTTTTTTAGGACACGTAATTCAAAGTGCTCTGAACCAGGATGTTGGAATAACATGTAGAAACAAGAGTCAGAAAATCTTATTGGAGAATGTTATTAGTGTATTGATCTGAATTGGGGGTGGCACGGTGGTGTAGTGGTTAGCGCTGTTGCCTCACAGCGAGAAGGTCTGGGTTCGAGCCCCGTGGCCGGCGAGGGCCTTTCTGTGCGGAGTTTGCATGTTCTCCCCGTGTCCGCGTGGGTTTCCTCCGGGTGCTCCGGTTTCCCCCACAGTCCAAAGACATGCAGGTTAGGTTAACTGGTGACTCTAAATTGACCGTAGGTGTGAATGTGAGTGTGAATGGTTGTCTGTGTCTATGTGTCAGCCCTGTGATGACCTGGCTACTTGTCCAGGGTGTACCCCGCCTTTCGCCCGTAGTCAGCTGGGATAGGCTCCAGCTTGCCTGCGACCCTGTAGAACAGGATAAAGCGGCTACAGATAATGAGATGAGATCTGAATTGGTAACTGATGATAGTTAGCTACTATCAGTTTTTAATGGGAGCTAGATAAGCTGGAGTCCATCAATGAAAAGAAAATTGAGGAAAGATAATCCAGAGAATGTTCATTTGCCCAAATGGGTTTGGATTAAACACAACTGGGAACGAAAATGGGTCAAAGAAGATTCGAAATGCCATCACTGCTGGCCATTGAGGCTGGACTTTGGTGAGTTGGTGGGTGAGGGTGTGATGGTTGTGTTCAGGGCTCTATGCATTGGTTTATGTAGCAGGTTCCTGCTTGCTTTCTTGTCTGGGGGGAGCCATTGCCTAATGGTTAGAGAAGCAACTTTGGGACCAAAATGTTGCAGATTTGATTCTCTGGACCCCCAAGAATGGCTGAAGTACCCTTGGGCAAGGCAACTAACCCCTAACTGCTCCCCTGGCTTCTCTGGGTATGTTGTACATCGCTCTGGATAAGAGCGTCTGCTAATGTCATTAATGTAATGTAAGGGCCCAGAATTGACTATAAACTTTAATCTGAATTGCCTGCTGCTAGAACACTTGTTGTAAAGCCAAGATAATATGCTAACTGAAGGATTTGTGAAGTATGACCAAGCTTACAAGGTTTGAGAAAGCATTTGCTACAGATTAATTGAGCTCAGGGGCCATGGATTATAATTAGCAGAAAAGTAAAGCAGGAGGTAACAGTATTAGCAAGACTTCCTTTTGCATACTTGTCCTAGCAGTCTTGCTATCACAGGGTGATAACCAGAGCTATGGTGTCCCAGACCTGGTCCAGGTAGGGCTCAAGGAATCCACTGGCATGTGGAACAGGTGTATTTGATCAAAAAGATGTTGGTGAAACAAATAACTGCATTTTCCTTGAATTTTGCTACACCACCGTGCCGCACGGTGGTGTAGTGGTTAGCACTGTCGCCTCACAGCAAGAAGGTCCGGGGTCGAGCCCCGTGGCTGGCGGGGGCCTTTCTGTGCGGAGTTTGCATGTTCTCCCCGTGTCCGCGTGGGTTTCCTCCGGGTGCTCCGGTTTCCCCCACAGTCCAAAGAGATGCAGGTTAGGTTAACTGTTGACTCTAAATTGACCGTAGGTGTGAATGTGAGTGTGAATGGTTGTCTGCGTCTATGTGTCAGCCCTGTGATGACCTGGCGACTTGTCCAGGGTGTACCCTGCCTTTCGCCCGTAGTCAGCTGGGATAGGCTCCAGCTTGTCTGCGACCCTGTAGAACAGGATAAAGTGGCTAGAGATAATGCAGACCCTCCAGGATTTCGTGATGTTGCGATTTGCAACTTCAACGCAAATTCAACCAATCCCCGTGAATTCAGAGCGGTGTTGCAATTATATCCAATCACCACAACTTTCCCGCAAATTTGACCAATCGTTGGCGTCATCTTGAGGTGACGTCGACAAACTACCTTCCGCCTTACTTCCGTGTATATGTTCAAGAGTAGCAGCATGTGCGAGTCAGTGTTTATATAGGCTTAAATTCTGTTACTGAAAGTGTGTTGTGTTTACAGTGAAGGACTGTGTGCACTTTACATTATTTTTTTACTTAATACAAGAAATTAATGGATGCCAACATTTTTGCCAAAATGGTATTTTATTTTCCATTGTTTAGCAGCTTCAGCATCATACTGTGAGATTCTGTTCAAATTGTTTTTTTTTCTTCTATGAAGCCTGAGCCATTTATTTTATTAGTTTATAATTATTGTTTAATTTAGTCTTCAGGAGAGACTGCCTGCACACAGTACTAGTATTAATAGTTTTTTTTCTTACATGAAAGCTGAGGCATTTATATTATATTTTAAGGTAACTTCATGTTGTGCTGTGAGGTTCTCTGCACTTTAACTTTTGAACCAACAGGTGCATTTGGATAAGTAAAGCCTATTTTTCTGCATTTTTGTAGTCCTGGTAATCTTTTATATTGGTAAAGTTGTTTATAGGACCATTTCTCAGTGTCTTTGTTTTTTTAATCAATAGTTTTTCAGTAATAACTTAATATTTAACATATCACTCAATTTTAATCACAAAAAGAGAAAATCGCAACAATTTCTCGCAACTTTCACTTCCTCCCGCAACGTAATCGCAACAAAAACCTAAAAAACACTGCAACTTTCATCACAATTTTTTGGAAAACCCCCCGCAACATCAGACATTTTAGCCCGCAACAATCACAAAAAAGGCCCGCGAAATCCTGGGGGGACTGATAATGAGATGAGATGAGAAGAGTATTCCAACTCAAATCAGTCTTGAGGTGTGTTTCAGCTAATTGTTGGCCTTCTGTTTTCAGGAGAATCGACTGTCTTGTTTTCAACATTGGCCTCTTCTCCATCCTCCTCAACTAACAGCAATAATATTTGAACACTCCGTTCAAACTCAAGGTACAGAACAACACAGGCAAACAATGCATGTGGGAACTGTTTGAACATGATCATGCACCATGTCACCAGGGGGTTTCCCATGATTTGGCCTTGGCACGGCAGCATGATGGGCTCAACTAGCATCACAGCTCTGCTTGAGTCAACCAATGCCAGGACCAAACATCCTTCCATGGTGACCATTTGTACTGCTTGGGATTTTCTCCAAGGGCTCCATGCTCTTGCCAGGAGAGCAGTGGCTTCCTTTCGCCTTCCTCTCACCACTGAGAGAGTATCTTCCATATGCTCCGTCTCCTCCACCATGCTGGCAGTGCAGTGGGAATCTTGGCTCTGGCTGATCTTTATGCCACCCTCTTGACTACAAGGGTGAAAGGCAACTCACCTGGCTGAAGCAAACAGAGTTAGGCAAATGATCTGGCTCATTAGTAGTCGAAGGGGAATTCCCATCAAGTAGGTTCACTCATGATACTAAGCTGCTGCCAATGAAGATTTGCCAAGATTTTTACTTTCATTATAAAATATAATTTTTATTTCTTCTCTCAGCAAGTTATAGAAGGCTTGTTAGGTCTCTCCAGTATAGTAATGGGACAGAAATGTTGTCATTAAACCTTATTTTGAGAGTTTTGAAGGTCAGAAGGTACCTTCCAAGTCATCAGCAGGGGGTCAGATTAGACAGGAGTGAGTACATGACTTAGCAGAGTTTGTGGTCCTGGCCCATTTTCAATGTCATTAGAACACATTTCAACATGTGACCATGCACCAGGTGGGTCTGGCTGTCAGTGGTAGAGCCTGTTCATATATCCAGATTTCAGGTTCTAGTTTCTTCTCATTAATGTGAAAAGATCTGAGGGAGAAAGGGTTAAAGATTTCACAAGCATTGTATGACATCTGGGTGGCACGATGGTGTAGTGGCTAGCACTGTCACCCCACAGCAAGAAGGGTCTGGGTTCAAGCCCAGTGGCCGACTGGGGCCTTTCTGTGTGGAGTTTGTGTGTTCTCTCTGTGTGGGTTTCCTTCAAAGACATGCAGGTTTGGTTAATTGGTGGCTCTAACTTGACTGTAGGTATGAATGTGAGGGGGAACTGTTGTTTGTGACTTGTCCAGGGTGTACCCCACCTCTTGCCCATAGTCAACTGGGATAGGCTCCAGCTTGGCTATGACTCTGCATAGGATAAGTGGTTATGGATGAATATGACATCTAGTATATTGTCCTTTTCTTGATGATCTGGTCACTTATCAGTACTCAGTATGCTGTTCAAGGTTGAGTTCTTTTGGACCTTGGCACCATTTTGTTTGGGGCTGTTCATGGTACTGATACTATGCTGGCATTCATTTATAAGGGCTTCACTATCTGTATGGTTGATCTTTTCTTTCTAATAGAGCTCTGGACATGGTGTTGATTTTAATTACTGTACGTTTGGTTATTTTTATAAACAAATTTTCTTCTTTCCATAGTGTTACACTGCTGATTGCTCCACGTTCATTGTTCCAGGATACTGTGCAAACAAGGCTGCAGGGTGTGAAAAGTAAAAAAAAAAAAAACAACTGCCAAGAAGTTTTGTCAGAGCAGATTATATCCGTTTCAGGGTTTGCCTCATGTTGTAGTTTGAGCCCTTATTAGATATTAATTCTAGCTTCTGGAACAGTGCAAATTAAATCAGCTTAGTAAATTGGTCCATTTTGAACAAGTTCCTTTGGCCTGCATTCAATATTTTTTGTCAATTTCAGATAGCTTCATTATAAATTAGAGCTAAGTTTCAATGAAGTTGTCTAATGTATCTTGTCTGTGTCTATTTAAGACTTTTCAGCACTGACTCTCATCATCAATATGAGTAATTAATACGTTGCATGCACGCAGGGAGGAACATGAGATCTGCAGATGCCAGCGCAGGCAGGGTGCAAGGCCGGGGGTGCATCTCAAACCGGCATCGCCATCATATTTTATAGCTAATATCTCATATCTGTTTCAGGTGCAACATCTGCAGAGACGTGGGAGTCTCGAATCTATGGGATATCCTTTTTCAGCTTGCTCACATCCATACAACACAACAAACATGGCTGCAGCCACTAAATTTACTCCAACTCATGTTGTAATTTCTCTTTAACACGTCTCGGCTGAGCACAATGAGGGCTGAATGTGAGAAGGCACCGTACACCTTGCAATCTGTGTCTTAATACGAGAGTGTGAACGCTGGCTCTGCAAAAAGGAGCTGTTAGCACGAAGTGTGTGACCCACCAGCAGACCATATGCTGAATTCATAGAACAATGGTGTACAGAGGAAGGTGTGAAAATGAGTGTCAGTATGAAGGTGTATTAACATGGCAGATATTTTGTTAGTTTTGAATATTCTGCAGATTAGCGGAATAATTTTGCAACTCACCTTTTCCCTAAGGAAGAAAAATGACAACCTAGAAGCTTTCTCAGATACTGCTGTTTTGATTCTATGTAATAGATACTTCTCTCTCTCTCTCACACACACACACACACACACATAGAGAGGATTTTGGCCTACGTCATTGTTTCCATAGCGACAATATTTATGCCGCCATTTTGATGGTCACAAATATGGCGACTACCGGTAGCCAGTGCTCGAAACTAACGGTGTCCCGATGTCCCGGGGACCATAAAAAATGTCATCGGGACACAAAATTATCATATCTGGGACAATCCCGGGACAATGGAAAAAAATAGATCTAGAAAAAAAGTTCGACATTAATATTATTTACAAAGCCGTAACACATACGTAGACATTCACCTAATTTGTTAATTTTAAAACATTAACAGCGAAAAATACATTAGTAGCTACACTTTCGATGCACCTGCATCCGTAGGCTACAGAGCAGCGCATTCTGTTCTAGAATCTTCGGCCGGAGTCCGCATTATATGGACTTGGAATGGAATTGCTACCGCACACGCTGCGCCGACTCTTGCCAGAACAAAAATGCTTAAGTGGTTGAAGCGGACCGACCGCGGGGAAGAAACTGAAAGCCCAGACATAACGTCTCCGGGACCTTCAGGATCCAAAGTGTCATCGCCTGGTCTGCAGGCAACGCTAGCAACTGAATGAACTTAATGAACACTGTTAGACACGTTATAAAATACAACAGGAATGATGTGGATGATATTGACGGAAGATACCGTTCAACAGAATAAGTGAGTTTTCTTGGTGTCTTTCTAGTTCAGAAAGTTTAGTCAGTCAGCAGCACAACTAGGCTCGGACCTGCCACTATGCTGATGGTGCTAACATTTGCACCCACGTTTCGGCAGCGAAAGTTCATAAAATGGATAACGGAAAGTTCATAAAAATGGATAATGGAAAGTTCATAAAAATGGATAACGGAAAGTTCATAAAAATGGATAACGATCTCATCTCATTATCTGTAGCCGCTTTATCCTGTTCTACAGGGTCGCAGGCAAGCTGGAGCCTATCCCAGCTGACTACGGGCGAAAGGCGGGGTACACCCTGGACAAGTCGCCAGGCCATCACAGGGCTATGGATAACGGTAATGGTGAAAATTATAAGTTGGCCTTATAAGTGCCCACAGATATTCAAGGTATAAGTAGATGAAATTAACATAAAAGGGGTCTTATTTTCAACTAAAGTGTACTGCAGATGTAGGGAGTTGAAACATTTTCTGAATGAGCTAGTTGGCCCCTTTAAATAAACGGGTATCTATTATCAGTATCAGTATCAGTGAGATCGCCAAAGTTTAATAAACTGAAAATGCAATAACTGTAATTTTGAAGTAGATGATGTATAGGACATGTGTCGCTTGTGTCTTGTGACTTATTGTAAAAATGATATAAAGGGTTCAAAATCGCATAGTTACAAATATAATAGTAACTTCATATGATAATATTAACCACTGGTTATTTCAGAGAGGAAAAAAATGGGGACACTATTGCTTCCATTCGGGACAATACAACACAGAATTCGGGACCACTGGGGGACACAAAGAAAAAAAGTTAATTTCGAGCCCTGCCGGTAGCGATACACTGTTGATCATGACGAAGTCTCATTGTCGAGTATTTTATCCGGCCTAGATGACGCGAGTAAGAAGCGATATCACCAGAAAATCAATGATGCTGGTGTACGTGATCCGTACACGTTACCAGGCTATCTTTTTCTGGCTTTGCAGCGCTGCAGCGCGGGTGATCTTCCTGACCTGCAGTCAGGCGTGTGGGAAATACCAGGGAAAAAACATAAAAGAAAAAGGAGCGAGATGCAGAAAACACCTTCACTATTCAGCGACGTAGGGCATTTACAGGGCGAGCAGAGGGAGAGGTATTTGCAAAAATTGAGGTTAGCAGGCTTAGAGAACGACGTTTACCTGCTTCCACCAGGATTGTTCACTGACGTACGGAAGTACACGAAGCCCTCGTCTTTACCTGACTTCGGCCCACATGATCTGTATACCTATGTCGTTAAAAACCAGGCTGGGTAACATGCCTACATCAGCGGGTCGTCCCTGGAGCCGGTGGTCGCCATCTGATTACAGCTAAGGTTTGTTCACATTTTCATTTACTTTCGGTCCTCAGGATAAACAAAATGTTATTAAATGCCATTGAAATAACTTCTTAGTCTGTTATGACATGGCCCGTTATAAATTTGCTGTTACCAGGCAATGACCAAGAACTGTATTATTAGGGTCGGTGTAGTTGTAGCAGTGCACTAGCAGCTAGCTGTTAGCACTAGCTAATGTCAACAACATAGTAGCTAGTATGTTACTGTAGCCAGGGGTTAAATTGGGCCGGGGCTGTCCGGGGCTGAGCCCCGGCACATAAGCTCGGAGCGGATGGCATATGATCACGCACACATCAAAAGCAACAAACCCTTTTCACGATTTTCAGTTCTGAATAATTAAATACTGTTTTATTAATCAATAAACCCATGACTTTTATGAGATAGATCATAGTTTTCCTGATAACAAGACGACCTGTCAAAGCTATTTAGAACAGAACTTGCGATCAGAGATTCTGGTTTCTGGAACACTGCGTGGGTTGCCAATTCCGCTTTTTATAAGCGACTTTGGGGTTTCTTTTTTTGTGAGCTCGCTTTAAAAAAAAATCAGAAGTCGTGGTTTGCGGGTTTTTGGGCTTGTGTTTCAGCGTTGTGACTTGTTTATAATTTTCTCCGTACACCGTCTCCCCTTTTACCTGCATACGATCCTATTATTAGTGTAATAATTATTGTTATTATTATGTATTCAATCATTTATTTGGCATGTGGTGCTTTTTGTATTGTCTAGAACATACATAAGATGAGCATATTATAGCAGCAAAATAGAAGCACAGTCATTTGAATGCAGCAAAACTTTTGCTGCATTCAAATGATTGTGCTTCTATTTTGCTGCTATAATATGCTCATCTTATGTATGTTCTAGACAATACAAAAAGCACCACATGCCAAATAAATAATTGAATACATAATAATAACAATAATAATAAATGCTTCCAATGTTATAGTGTTGTTTGTATTTGGTTGCATTCACTGCATGAATATATTTGATTGACAATTTGACTGACAGTGTTTTGGCATATTTAACATTTATCCTCCAAAATAAATCAACTGTTTTGGTTTAAGATTGTGCAAGCCTTCAAATTTTCTCACTGAACATTTCTCCTTCACATTTTTCACCTGTAGGCATGTGACAAGATTTAACATGATATTGCTCAACCTACCTCTGTAAAGTCAGCTAACAACTTATTAAAATGCACCAGAATTCAGCAAATAACATGTATGATAATAAAAAACTTCTGGGGGAGGACCCCCAGACCCCCCACTAATCATTTCCTTCAAACCAATGTACAACAACCTGTACAATCTGTTACATTGGCCAACCAATCTACATTCAAACTGCCATAATGTGTAGGGGGGCACTACAAGACACACATAGGCCTACAACACACAGATAAGGTGTATATCTCTGTGCAATATGATATGGTTATCAAATTAGAGGGTTATTTTCCAAAAAGTATATTGGGGCAGGGCGGCGGGGGCAGGGGCGGGTACGAGGCAGAGCCCCCCCACATAACCAATCCCAATTTAACCCCTGACTGTAGCAATGTTTACATTCAGTCATTTGGATGACTGTTAAAACCTTTCAGTCTCACGTTTTTCCTTTACTGTATTTACTAGTTTACTGAGCTAGCGCGCTAGCTCGGGCAGGCTGGGAGCGAGCGCGCTAGCTCCCAGCCTGCCCGAGCGTGCTAGCTCGGTAAACTAGTAAATACAGTAAAGGAAAAACGTGAGACTGAAAGGTTTTAACAGTCATCCAAATGACTGAACGTAAACATTGCTACAGTAACATACCAGCTACTATGTTGTTGACATTAGCTAGCTTGACCTTCAAAATGGCGGACACCGGGGTGTCACGTGACCTGTGACATCACGTCGAAATCCTCTATAGATAGATAGATAGAATCCACATTCACTGGATATGAGCAGTCATGCACTCTGATTGGCTACTCTATTGCAGAGCGTGTTGCTGAACCAACTAAGGACGGAATAAAAACTCTACTCGAAAACAAAACCCCCAAAAATACAAAAAAGCAACAAAATATTGAATAAAAGTATTTGACGGTAAGAATTTTTTTTTCCAGGAATTATTATTATCGCATTTTTCACAAATTGCTACTGTCATTTCGCCAGTTTGTTTACATTCTAGGCAGAAATTGTTTTGTCAGACATTTTGTATAAAGTTTTTATTTATCGAATTTGAAAAAAACAACAACCAAACACTCATTTTCTCAAAATCCAGTGAATGTGGCTAGAATAAAACAGCTATTCCACTCAATCTCGTTGTACATGGCTTATAGCCAACTTGGTACTATGCGCCTCGTCGGTTATCAGCTCATGTACGACTCAATTTCGTGGAATAACTGTTAAATATACATACAGTACTGTGCAAAAGTCTGAGGCACCCTATTTTTTTCCATACAAACTTTGTGATAGATTTCTGTTTTCTGACTTCTACATTATCGAGGGGTGGCACGGTGGTGTAGTGGTTAGCACTGTCACCTCACAGCAAGAAGGTCCTGGGTTCCAGCCCAGTGGCTGACGAGGGCCTTTCTGTGTGGAGTTTGCATGCTATCTGTGTGGGTTTCCTCCATGGTCCAAAGGCATGCAGGTTAGGCTGATTGGTGGCTCTAAATTGACTGTAGATGTGAATGGTTGTCTGTGTCTATGCGTCAGCCCTGCGATGAGCTGGCGACTTGTCCAGGGTGTACCCTGCCTCTCGCCCATAGTCAGCTGGGATAGGCTCCAGCTTGCCTGTGACCCTGTAGGACAGGATAAGTGGCTACAGATAATGGATGGATACATTTGAGTCAGTACAAAAACATTTTAGAGTTCCAAACGTTTGTTGTTGTTTTTTTCCAACACAAAATTAAATGTTACAGAAAAAAAAAAATGCTTGTATCTGAGATCTGAATGGCATATTCCATAAGAGAGCACTTTTCAGATTAAAAAAGAAAACATAATGAAGGCTACTGGGTTTTGGTGCAAAATGAAGAAGCGAGTTTGAAAGTCAACGTGTCCAGAAGAACTGTGGCTGGTTCTGTAAGATGCTCAGTAAAACCTACAGATCATTTCTGCATAAAACTGCACTCACTGGACCTCAGACTACTTTTTTTTTTTAAAGCAAAGGGCCATCTCACACCAAATACTGACTTTATTTCATTTATTATGGCTTACTGATTACTGTTTATAGTATTTTTTAAAATGTCAAAACATTTCATTTCATTATTTTTAAGCCATTTTTGGTCGACAGCATTTCTTTACATGTGCCTAAGACTTTTCTATATGATAGTACTGTATAGATAAAAGATTCATAAAATTCTGAACAAGACCGTCAATGATGGTGTAGCTCGCTCTGGCCCCGACTAGTCCAGAAGGAATTATCTAAAGTGCACCTTGCACAATAAATGTTGCAAGCTATATACACTATTTACAAGCTATAGCCACCCTAGGAATACCTACCTATTTGCCAGAAAGAATCCAAAACGGCGAGGAATTGACCAAGAAGAAGCAATTTTTTTTAACCGCTCATTAAGGTTTAATTAGTCCATAACTCCATTCATCTCATTATCTCTAGCCGCTTTATCCTGTTCTACAGGGTCGCAGGCAAGCTGGAGCCTATCCCAGCTGACTACGGGCGAAAGGTGGGGTACACCCTGGACAAGTTGCCAGGTCATCACAGGGCTGACACATAGACACAGACAACCATTCACACTCACATTCACACCTACGGTCAATTTAGAGTCACCAGTTAACCTAACCTGCATGTCTTTGGACTGTGGGGGAAACCGGAGCACCCGGAGGAAACCCACGCGGACACGGGGAGAACATGCAAACTCCGCACAGAAAAGCCCTCGTCGGCCACGGGGCTCGAACCCGGACCTTCTTGCTGTGAGGCGACAGCGCTAACCACTACACCACTGTGCCACCCCTCCATAACTTCATTAATAATTGTAATTCAGCAAATCTGGGTAGAAGTTCTATGCACCCTAGGGACCCCTACCTTCATGCTAGAAAGAATCAAAATCGGTGAAGAATTGAGGGAGAAGAAGCTATTTGTGTGGAACCTGCTTGTTAGGGATTGATTAATTACTCCATATCTTCATTGTTAATTGCAATTATGCAAATTTGGGTAGAAGCTATATGCACCCCAGGCAGACCTACCTTCCTGCCAAAAAGAATAAAAATCGGCGGAGAGAAGAAGCGATTTTCGTGAAACGTGGCCGACACTGGACGTATGACGGACAAGACATGATGTCATAAACTCATCACCTGTAGGTTGGATGAGCTAATAATCTGTCTAGACACAATCACAATCCTTTAGTGCATGTGCGTTTATAAATTAGAATTTTTTAACAATCTTTTAATTTATATTATGATGTTGTGAAGAAAAGAAGCCAAACTTCCTGTTTTGTACTAAGAGTAAATAGTAAGTAAACTACTTGCAGGTCACATGACAGCTTTTTTCTTGCTTCACTGATGTCTTTCTTTCTTTTTTTTCTTTCTTTTCCATGTTTGATTTCGCCTGAAGCAGGATGTGTGGCGTCACTTCATCTCGCTTCCTCTTCCATGAAATCTAACCACCAACATGTTTACATTATCTTTTAAAAACATCTGAATTATTCATGATTTCATCCTTCATTGTCATTAGCATAACTGATCGGCTCCATCTGTGTCGTCGATTGTGTGTGCTTGGCTATTGTCTCATACACTCGAGCTGTTTCATATCCCTGGATGTATGTTCACTGAGAAAAAAAAAAAAATCAACTCAAGAAACATGTCATGATCAGGAGGTCATTGCTTTACTATAATCATCTTTAATCGAATTATACATATAGCTTTGGGGGTTTGCCATGAACATGCTGCGAGAGTGTGTCTTCCTTTTTCCTCGTGGAGGTTTTTATTAAATCAAAATGAAGTCAATTTTACAGCATGCCACTCAGGGGGCTCCCTTGTGTCTCTAAGTTTGTGTGAGCGAGTGTGTGTGTGTGTGTGTGTGTGCATGAATGGTTGGTGTCCATTGTCATTTTCTCCACATACCTCTCCCTCTGTCTGAAGAGCCACCTGTGCAGGATAGTGTGGTGGCATGTGGGCATCTGGGTGAGGTAATTGGTAAAAACAGCACAGCTGTAGAGCACGGCGCTCAGGCCTGGGCTTCCCCAATCACCCCTACACGCGCACACACACACACACACGGACAGCTTGCAGACACGAGACACACTTACTGTAAATGTGCACACACAAGCCTGAGAACACAAGCAGTTACAAATGCTGATTTTTTTTTTTTTTTGGCATCTGGCATTGTGATTAATTACCACATTCATGGAAAAGTCCACTATGAAACACATTAAATATGTTTGTAGTGAAATATTTCTAGTGTGCTCAGCTATTCTGGTACTGATTTGTCCTGTTGTATTTTCCTTATTCCTACGGTATGAGAAGCTGCTCAGGCTACATGCTGCGCTGATGATAACATAAGTGATAACCATCAGAGTATGCTGTTAACTCCTAAAAACAAAAGAGCAAGAGTTTTTTTTTTCTCATATAGGCTACATTTTCCAGCTACATTCTACATAACATTAAAGCTAGACTGCCTTTCAGATTTTTCAAGTGTAGGTCATAAAAAGAATTTTCCCCGACACCCAATTATTTTTATTTAGTGGACCTACTGAATTCGAGTCACAGAATTCCAATTTTATTAGGCTTTTTTTCCCCTAATAAAACAATTAATGAATTTAGAGCCACGTGGCCCTAAATTCTCTGCTATTTTTTCCTGCTTCACCATGCCCCAATTCAAGATACTACGTCATGCATCACATGGTGGGCTTTCCCCGTTCGTGCAAGACATTCTGGGATACAAATTTGAAACGGGAGAGAAAAATAGAGGACGTGAGTGTGCGAATGAAACGTGAAAAACCGACTACAGTAACGGAGAGAAAGTGAGAAGAAAAGACGTGATGTTATATACGAAGGAAAGGAAACGCAGGACCAAACTAATAAATATCGGCGCTCAGCGAGCACCTCGGTGTGATCAGCTGTTCGTTTAGCGACAGAATGATGGAACTGTCAGTGCATGCCCAAAGGGAAACCTGTAGATGTCAGTAATGCAACACTGTGGATGCCAGCTGCCGTAAAACCCAAAGGAAGAAGAAGAGGAAGGTAAACGTGCGCATGTGCACATGGACTTCCTCTGTCTGCTTGACTGCGCGAAGCGAGCGATTTCATGCACATTATTTGCTTTAATCCCCTCTGTGGCAGCGGGGGCGTGGTCAAGCGCCGGTCTGTGACAGGAGGGCGGAGTCAGGGAAGGTAAGTGGCAGAATCACTACACCTGAGAGCAATTAACCTGTTTGTGTGTCTTCCCAGTGACCGCGCCCTATATAAGGAGGGAGAACGAGAGCGGAGGAGAGATCTTCCTGACCCAGACGCTGAGAGTGTGTGTCTGCAAAGTACACATCAATTGTTATGCTGAAAAGTGTAGAAATAAAACATTCTGTCAAACCTTATCTCTGTCCTGCCGTCCTCTGTGCTCCACCCACCAACTCCGAACTGTTACACCCTCAAATTAAATAACTTCCCAGCCACAGAATGGCCTGATATTTTGTGAGAAATCTCATCTCTAGCCACTTTATCCTGTTCTACAGGGTCGCAGGCAAGCTGGAGCCTATCCCAGCTGACTACGGGCGAAAGGCGGGGTACACCCTGGACAAGTCGCCAGGTCATCACAGGGCTGACACATAGACACAGACAACCATTCACACCTACGGTCAATTTAGAGTCACCAGTTAACCTAACCTGCATGTCTTTGGACTGTGGGGGAAACCGGAGCACCCGGAGGAAACCCACGCGGACAACATGCAAACTCCACACAGAAAGGCCCTCGCCGGCCACAGGGCTCGAACCCGGACCTTCTTGCTGTGAGGCGACAGCGCTAACCACTACACCACCGTGCCGCCATTTGTGAGATATTACAGAAATAAACATATATCACAATGACCAAATTTCAGAGGGAACTAAATTTCACAGATTTTATGAAATCGAAAGGCCGTCTAGCTTTAATGCCCATGGTTTTGGAACAGGATATCTAACCAGCTTATATTAGTTTGATGGTTGCATACTTTTGGCTATATTGTGTGTTTGTCCTTGCGTGGCAATATGTCTTGGTGGAGACAATAAAGAGTTTCTGTATGTCACTCTGGATAAGAATTTCTCCCAGATTCTGTCAAGTAAATGATGTTTCTATTAACATAGCGATCATAAAGTCATAGCACAATGTCCTTACACGAGTCAAGGAACACACCAAGGAGCAGGACACTTGACCAGACTGTCACAGTGAGACCGATCTCATCCTTGAGCCCATCTTTGGGAATGAAATCACCCAAACCAAGCAAAATGCCAGTACAGTTACCATCTATTGCTCGAATCATGAACAAGCCTCAACTGAGTTATATCTGACAACCCAAATCCATCTTAAGTATCTGTCTTAAACCTTTAAACTTAAGAAAGATGCTGTATTTGTAAAATAAAATTCTGCAAAATTATAAAATTATGTACAATAAGAAATGGGTAAGAGCCAAGTTGGATCCAAGGACCAACAGAGATCTGTGAACCATCGCCAAGGAGATTTTATATATATTTAATATATTTTATATATATATATATATATATATATATATATATATATATATATATATTTTTTTTTTTTTTTTTTTTTTTTATTGTGTTGCAACATGTAAATCACAAACCACTAACCCAACAAGTTATTTCATTAATTTGCGCTCGCAGCGCTGGCACAAATAGTTACTCTCACTCAGGCTCTTTCTTCTTCTCCTAACATTATTTAGGATGCTATTTCTCCCTCAGTTTTCAACCAATTAGCATCAAATTTCACATGAAGAATACAACCCCGATTCCAAAAAAGTTGGGACAAAGTACAAATTGTAAATAAAAACGGAATGCAATAATTTACAAATCTCAAAAACTGATATTGTATTCACAATAGAACATAGACAACATATTAAATGTCGAAAGTGAGACATTTTGAAATTTCATGCCAAATATTGGCTCATTTGAAATTTCATGACAGCAACACATCTCAAAAAAGTTGGGACAGGGGCAATAAGAGGCTGGAAAAGTTAAAGGTACAAAAAAGGAACAGCTGGAGGACCAAATTGCAACTCATTAGGTCAATTGGCAATAGGTCATTAACATGACTGGGTATAAAAAGAGCATCTTGGAGTGGCAGCGGCTCTCAGAAGTAAAGATGGGAAGAGGATCACCAATCCCCCTAATTCTGCGCTGACAAATAGTGGAGCAATATCAGAAAGGAGTTCGACAGTGTAAAATTGCAAAGAGTTTGAACATATCATCATCTACAGTGCATAATATCATCAAAAGATTCAGAGAATTTGGAAGAATCTCTGTGCGTAAGGGTCAAGGCCGGAAAACCATACTGGGTGCCCGTGATCTTCGGGCCCTTAGACGGCACTGCATCACATGCAGGCATGCTTCTGTATTGGAAATCACAAAATGGGCTCAGGAATATTTCCAGAGAACATTATCTGTGAACACAATTCACTGTGCCATCCGCCGTTGCCAGCTAAAACTCTATAGTTCAAAGAAGAAGCCGTATCTAAACATGATCCAGAAGCGCAGACGTCTTCTCTGGGCCAAGGCTCATTTAAAATGGACTGTGGCAAAGTGGAAAACTGTTCTGTGGTCAGACGAATCAAAATTTGAAGTTCTTTATGGAAATCAGGGACGCCGTGTCATTCGGACTAAAGAGGAGAAGGACGACCCAAGTTGTTATCAGCGCTCAGTTCAGAAGCCTGCATCTCTGATGGTATGGGGTTGCATTAGTGCGTGTGGCATGGGCAGCTTACACATCTGGAAAGACACCATCAATGCTGAAAGGTATATCCAGGTTCTAGAGCAACATATGCTCCCATCCAGACGACGTCTCTTTCAGGGAAGACCTTGCATTTTCCAACATGACAATGCCAAACCACATACTGCATCAATTACAGCATCATGGCTGCGTAGAAGAAGGGTCTGGGTACTGAACTGGCCAGCCTGCAGTCCAGATCTTTCACCCATAGAAAACATTTGGTGCATCATAAAACGGAAGATATGACAAAAAAGACCTAAGACAGTTGAGCAACTAGAATCCTACATTAGACAAGAATGGGTTAACATTCCTATCCCTAAACTTGAGCAACTTGTCTCCTCAGTCCCCAGACGTTTACAGACTGTTGTAAAGAGAAAAGGGGATGTCTCACAGTGGTAAACATGGCCTTCTCCCAACTTTTTTGAGATGTGTTGTTGTCATGAAATTTAAAATCACCTAATTTTTCTCTTTAAATGATACATTTTCTCAGTTTAAACATTTGATATGTCATCTATGTTCTATTCTGAATAAAATATGGAATTTTGAAACTTCCACATCATTGCATTCAGTTTTAATTTACAATTTGTACTTTGTCCCAACTTTTTTGGAATCGGGGTTGTACCTCTGGGCTGAATTACGTTGCTATGACTTTTGGTGATGATCCGGATCACTGATCCGGAATGATCCATGAACAAGAGTGCTCTGAGAGCACAATATCCCCCGCTGGCAACTATATCTAAGCTATAAGGCCATAACTGTGGTAAAATGTGACTGAATTGAATGAAATTGGAATATGCATATTACCGACATATAACAAATTATCCTGCCAAGTTTCGTGAAATTCCTCCAAAAATTGTGAGAGGAGTTGATTTCAGAAGCTGAGCACCCTTCCTGAGATGGACAGACATCGCCACGACATAATCCCCCTTCAGGCCTTTCAGCCAGCGAGGGATAAAACCAGGATTTTTTTCAATCTGTCAGTTTTCATGATTTTTTCAATCAGTTTTTATCCCCCGCTGGCGAAAAGGCCCAAAGGGGGATTATGTCGTGGTGATGTCCGTCTGTCCATCCTGAGAAGGGTACTCACCTTCTGAAATCAACTCCTCTCAAAATTTTTGGAGGAATTCCACAAAACTCGGCAGGATTCTTTGTTATATGTCGATAATATGCATATTGCAATTTTGTTCAATTCAGTCGCATTTTACCACAGTTATGGCCTTATAGCATAGATATAGTTGCCAGCGGGGGACTCTTGTTTTATTTTGTTCAGGGCAGCAGGGCGCAACGTTTCCTCACTAAGCGTCATTCTCTATTTCTTACCGTTCCGGATCTATAGGGTACAGTGACCAGATGTCCCGGTTTGTAACAGCTAGTGCAAATTACTGTGACTTTAGTCTCATCTTGGTCTAGTTTATTATTGAGTTAATAAATGGTCACTTGAATTGAACAGGATTTAATTCAGCCCTCAGTAAGATGAATCTAAAAAAATGTGTTTTATAAATGTAGGAAGTAGAGAATATAAAAATAGCTGGGTTATGTCTATAAAAGAAATCTGTACTCAGGAACTCTAAAAATTGAGAACGATCACTGGCTGAAATATACCATATAGACCATCCATGAAAAGTGATTCAATAAATAAGTGTGTACGGTATGTTTGTGAAATAAGTCATTGAGTAACTCCATTGCACTTGACAGGAAGGTCAGCAGTCAGAGCCCATAGTGAACCCTCACACCTTTGCACTTCTCCTGCATCGCTTTGATGAGTCGACCTCTTTCATTCGTGGCTCAGCTCCTCACACTGTCTTCTAGCCCTGATAATGTGGTAATTAAAGCACTGAGAGCTGTCATCACCACCAGAGCAAAGCAAGGATACACTTATAACCATCCCTACAAGCATTTCATATGATCAAATACTTATTATAAGTATTTGCAAAGGAGGTTGAAGGTTAAAAGCCAAGTGGGATCCAGGATCACCCTTTCTTCAGCGGATAATCTCATCTCGATACTATTGACTTGTATGCAAGATCTACTGCTGTAATCAGAAAAACTGGTGCTCATCCCAGTACTTATTCCCAATATGCTCTAACTGCGAACCTTAATAATCCCACTCTTCAGAAGAGGATGGGTTCCTTTTTTGAGTCTGGTCCTCTGAGGGTTTCTTCCTCATGGCTTCTCAGGGGGGTTTCACATCACTGTCACCTCTGGTTTATTCATTTAGGGATTTAAGACTACGTTCAGACTGCACCCTGAAACGACCCATATCCGAATTTTTTGCCCATATGCGACCTGTATCTGATTTATTATTGACAATCTGAATGACACAGATCCGATTTTTTTCACATGCGACCCAGGCCGCTTGGATATGTGGTCCTAATTCCGATGCACATCCGTTATTTTCACATGCGACTGCAGTCTGACCGGACAGGTCGCATTCATGCGACCTACACGTCATCAACAAGAGACAAACGTCACTATTCTGTGTTGGCTAATCCCGCCTCTTTGGTGGAAAACAACAACATTTGTACAGTTTTCAGAATTTAAATAGACTTTTATAGAATTGATCAAGCTAATGGTGGATTTGGTAGGGACCTGGATGTTGATCTGTTAGCCTGATTAAATAAAACAGTTTCTATAACTGATTTATAATTTAAACCATCCTGTATTACAAGATTATAAGATTGTTCTGGAAATTTCCAGTAATTTGACACCTTCGGTCTCATTAGTCTGCTGCCCACATTAATCAGATTATTGTGTGAGTTCCGCCGCCGCCACAAAAACCACATCGCCAGGTCTCGCCTCATCTCCATGCTTTACTTGCAAACTTGAAGAGTGCGCTTTTTTTTTTGTTTACGTATTACGTAGATGTGCTTATTACTGTACGTGTCAATTTGCGCATGCGGGACACTTTTGGGTCGTTTTCCGTTCATATTGGAGATCGCATACAAGTCTCATATAATTGGTAATGTGAACGGCCTAACAAAAAAATCGGATTTCACAACAAATCGGATATGGGTCGTTTCAGGTTGCAGCCTGAACGTAGTGTAAATGCACATCCACTACATCCAAATTTCTGTAAATCTGCTCTGTACCAATTTCGGCTGTTAAAATTGACATGAAAATAAACCTGATTTGGAATCCAGTGTTGTACTGAAGGGAAGTGATGCCTTCATTCAAACTGCCTTCAATGCTACTTGATATGAACTACCTAACCTTGCTGTACTACTGTACGTGTGTTCCTTATTTCAGCGTACACTATATGGCCAAAAGTTTGTGGACACAGGAATATCATAATCATATATGCTTGGTGAACATCCTATTTCAGATTTTTCCACTCCTCTCCACTCCTCTGGGAAGGCCTTCCACTAGATGTTGGAACGTGGCTGTGGGGATTTGTGCTCATTCATCCACAAAAGCTTTAGTGAGATCAGGCGCTGTTTTGGGTGAGGAGGTCTGGGGTGCAGTCCACTATGTTTTAGTTTATCCCAAAGGTATTCAGTGGTCAGGGCTCTTATCTGTGCAGGATACTCATGTTCTTCCACTCCAACATTGGCAAACCATGTCTTCATGGAGCTCTCTTTGTGTAAATGTTATCTGGAGCAGGTTTGGGCCTCTTATACCCCTTTTCCACCAAATCAGTTCCAGGGCTGGTTCGGGGCCAGTGCTGGTGCTGGTTCACAACTCGTTCAACTTGCGAGCCAGCTGAGAACCAGTTGCTTTTCCATAGCTCGCGGTGCTAAGGGAAGCCACGTCATTACGTCGCTGTATACGTCAGTTACGTCGTTGTATACGTCAGTTACGTCGCTACGTTTGCATAAACCTTGGCGCAAATATCGAAGCAAAAACAGCACGGAAGAAGCAGCAGCAGCAACAACAACAACAACAATAATAATGGATGACTTCGCGTTTGTACAACTGCTGCTTCTCGTCGCTTAAAAATGGCGATCTTTGGTGGTCTTGTTATTGTTGTTGGTCTTAACAACTCCGCCCCCCCGCTGACATAAGCGGTTCTTTCCTCTGGCCCAGCAGAGAGTTGGTGCTAGCCTGAAACCGGTTTTTCTGGCCCCAGAGCCAGTTCTTTGTCAGTGGAAACAGAAAACCCGGTTCCAAACTAAGCACTGGCCCCGAACCAGCCCTGGAACTGCTTTGGTGGAAAAGGGGCATTAGTTCCACTGAAGGGAAATTGTAATGCTACAGCATACAGAGACATCTTATACAATTGTGTGCTCCCAACTTTGTGGCAACAGTTTGAGGAAGAACCGCATATGAGTGTAATGGTCATGCATCCAGAAACTTTTGACCATCCAGTATACAATTCTTTAATAATTACAGATTTGGTCGATGCATTTGTGTCTACTATGAATAAGCCCCATTATCTACTGTTCCATGGTGCATGATGGGACAAACTGGCATAAACGTGTCTTCCAAATTGTACAACCGGGTTTAAATTTTTCCTCTACTACATGATCACACTTAAAAATTTTCTGCATTAGCCTTCAATTCTGCCATTTGACACTAGTGACAATAACCTCATGCTAACGCTCTGAGGGCGTTTGAAACTTTGAATCTTTTGTGTGAAGGGAGCTGTTGCCCTGCCCTATCGTGCTCGCGCTCTCTTTCAACCACACAATGATTTATTACCTGAAAAGAACGGAGAACTAATTAGTGGAGTAATTAATTATATAAATTTGCATATTTGCATTTGCAATTAGCGCAGCAGACTGATTAGTCTGAAACGCAGAGTCGGACTCATCAGATGCTGGTGTGTGTAGTGGACCGGAACATGCGGGATGCCAGCTGAGGCATTTTTTAGAGAGAAGGGGGAGGCAGGTGGAAAGTGTGTGTGAGGGAGTGTAAGGTGTGTGTGTTCATGAGCGTGAACGTGTCCGAGTGTATTATGGATAGGACTGCCCTTCAGACTAGAAAAGAATGTAATAGAAGAGAAGAGATCAAAGTGTGTAAAATAGTCATTAACACGGTTTGATAAGTGTACTGGATTTCACTATTTATGTCACATATTTATGTCACATATGACATAACCAGTGAAACCCAACACTGAATAAATACAAGATGAACGCCGTACACAATATATGTTTATCCTATGCATTTAGAGTTATATTTTACAGGCAGAAACATACTTTTCACCACCATATTGGGCAGATGGTGGTAGCTAAGCTACCGGTAAATAGGCCATCTCCTGAGGTAAAAGAAAGAAAGAAAGAAAGAAACTCAGCATTTTAAAACAGTTGCAGTAAACAACAATTAGGCTAATACATGAGAAGATTAGCTAGCTAAGTTAACGCTCAAGCTAAGTTTGCTAGCTAAGAATTTGTTTTGTTTCTTTTTTGTAGAAAAAAATAATAATAAGGTCAGGGTAAGATTAACTATAGCTATCTACTCCTTGTGAAAGAGGTTTTAGGGTATTTCCAGGGCAATGTAATGATATTTCGTGAGGTTAAACACACAAACAAACAAACAAACAAACAAAAAACCTCTTGCTAGCTAAGCTAACTAGGGGTTCTCCTGAGGTAAAAACAAGCATTTTATATGCTTATACAACATATTTAGAGTCACATCTTACAGAAGAGAACCCGTTTTCACTCTGAAGTTGTAAAATAAAATTATATTGTAGCCTATTTTTGTATTATATTGTATTATGTATTATAAAATTGCATTAGTTTACCTCAGAAGGCAGCTGAGTTAGCTTAGCTAGCAAAATTTGGGGGGGGGGGGGGGGGGGGGGGGGTTCTCCCCAAAATGTCAATAATTGCTCTGGAAAAGCCCTAAAGTTTGTTTTAAAGGGGTAATAAAGAGTAAAAAGTACAACTGACCTTAACCTGACTTCTCATTGTGATAGATAAAATAATAAAAAAAAAAAATCACCTAGTTACTTCACTAGTTAGCTGACCAGCTTTCTAATGCACTGGCCTAATCAATCCAATGCAACGTTCATTTGGTTTTAAATGTGATTTTGAGATGATCTTTTACTGAACACCCATTATTTTATATTAGCTACTTTCTTTTCAAGGATAGTCCACAGATCTATTAGTTTTTCATGACTAAAGGATATTAAGAAGAGACATAATCACATAATGTAGGCATGTGACAATAAAAATCAAAGTTATTAGATTAAGAATACTTCTACTACACTAGAAAACACAAGAAAAGACCTTTAAAATGATGCATGAACCAACTATCTATGACAAATATTAAGAAAGTTATGAATTTTTTAATTTCAAAAAATTGAGGGGATATTCAGGCCTTAATTACACACTAAAACAATAGAACTGTGACTGATATCAACAACTTCCACCTGTAAATCAACATAACTTGCTTAATTTTTGTCCTACTTTTTGTCCGTCCGCCGGCAGCACTTGGACACATTGGTTTTGCTAACGTTAGAAAACTATGTGCTAGTCTTTTGATTATGATGAAACTTGGCAGTAATCAAGAAAAATACTTAAGCTATCACTTCTATATGTTTAGAAAATACAACCTACTCATCATTGATGGTAGCAGAAGTCGAAAGATGAGGATCTACTTCATAAACAATTTTTTTTCCACTTCCTATTGTCACATCGCGAACATTCGAGAACCACGAGGTTACTGAGAATACTGACTACGTCATCAGTATTTGTGTATTGGGGAAATCCGCACGGGAATCAATAATGTAGAAAGCAAAGACCAAAATGCGACGCATGAGTAGCCACTGCAGGCCGCTAGCGGTAGGCAGAAACAATACAAGCGCTATGCAGGTCATTGTAGCGTAACTACATAATGATTGTGTGTTATTATCGTGTATTATTCTTTTATTATGCTATATGACATTAGTGTCTATCGTATAAACAGATATCAACTTGCTTTATTTAGTCAACTACTCATATTTTATGAAGTGTTATGCTCTTAACTATAACTGTATTTACTGTACATAGATGAGATATTTCATATGTTATAAAGGTGTGTATAATAGACCTCCTCGGCTCCATTGGAGTGCTGTGGTCACATGGTTTGAACCGGGCATTTGTATGGATTAACTGTATTCATGAACTACAAAGTCTGAACTACTATCGTATATAGCTCAAAATGGTACATTATTGCGCAGCTTATGGCTGCAATAACAATTCAACTGATAGTCATGTATCATTTCATTCTTTTCCGAGCAAATAAAAGACTTCAGGAGGTAAGAAACAAGATCAACTGTGAGCTACTGCTCACTTACGTACGTATACCCCTGCTCTCGCTTATATTGGAATGCAAGCAATCAAAGGAATAGGACACTTATTATGAGTGTTGACTTCAACAAATAATTAACCCTGAAACAAGTAAGTAAAGAGCAGTGTTCTCCCCAGGTATTTCAAATAGCAACCTGGTAAACTGTCATTTTAAAATAGCATTTTACTTCTTGAAATAGCGTCAAAATCCACCCAATGTTTCATAAATACATTCAGTCGGTAAACAGGAAGTCGATGTGCGACAGACCTGAAAATGGTATACACGGTATAGAACCCCAAGCTGAAGCTCGTCACCAAATATCAAGCAGTTGTGATTTGTAGTTGCTGAGAAAAGTGTTGTGAAAATTTTGTAAATCCACCCTATATGTTACGTAAATACATTCAGTCGGTAAACGGGAAGTCAATGTGCAACAGACCTGAAAACGGTATACACAGTATAGAACCCCAAGCTGAAATTCGGTACCAAGCACCAAGTGGCTATGATTTGTGGTTGCTGAGAAAAAAGGTGTTTTGGATGGACAGAGATATGGACGGACAGACAGAGGTAAAAAACCAGTATACCTCCCCTCCTTCGGAGCAGGGGTATAATAATTATTAAATTTACAAATGAATTTGCATTGTTTGGTAGCTGTGTGCACTGTAGCATTGAAACCTTCATCTTGATGAACCAGTTAAATCTGTACTTCTTTTAGATTTGGAATAAATATATATATATATACACACACACAGTGGGGCAAAAAAGTATTTAGTCAGTCACCAATTGTGCAAGTTCTCCCACTTAAAAAGATGAGAGAGGCCTGTAATTTTCATCATAGGTACACTTCAACTATGAGAGACAGAATGAGAAAAAAAAAATCCAGAAAATCACATTGTCTGATTTTTAAATAATTTATTTGCAAATTAGGGTGGAAAATAAGTATTTGGGCAATAACAAAAGTTCATCTGAATACTTTGTTATATACCCTTTGTTGGCAATGACAGAGGTCAAATGTTTTCTGTAAGTCTTCACAAGGTTTTCACACACTGTTGCTGGTATTTTGGCCCATTCCTCCATGCAGATCTCCTCTAGAGCAGTGATGTTTTGGGACTGTCGCTGGGCAACACGGACTTTCAACTCCCTCCAAAGATTTTCTATGGGGTTGAGATCTGGAGACTGGTTAGGCCACTCCAGGACCTTGAAATGCTTCTTACAAAGCCACTCCTTCGTTGCCCGGGCGGTGTGTTTGGGATCATTGTCATGCTGAAAGACCCAGCCACATTTCATCTTCAATGCCCTTGCTGATGGAAGGAGGTTTTCACTCAAAATCTCATGATACATGGCCCCATTCATTCCTTCCTTTACACGGATCAGTCGTCCTGGTCCCTTTGGAGAAAAACAGCCCCAAAGCATGATTTCCACCCCCATGCTTCACAGTAGGTATGGTGTTCTTTGGATGCAACTCAGCATTCTTTCTCCTCCAAACACGACAAGTTGAGTTTTTACCAAAAAGTTCTATTTTGGTTTCATCTGACCATATGACATTCTCCCATTCCTCTTCTGGATCATCCAAATGCTCTCTAGCAAACTTCAGACGGGCCTGAACATGTACTGGCTTAAGCAGGGGGACACGTCTGGCACTGCAGGATTTGAGTCCCTGGCGGTGTAGTGTGATCCTGATGGTAGCCTTTGTTACTTTGGTCCCAGCTCTCTGCAGGTCATTCACTAGGTCCCCCGTGTGGTTCTGGGATTTTTGCTCACCGTTCTTGTGATCATTTTGACCGCACGGGGTGAGATCTTGCATGGAGCCCCAGATCGAGGGAGATTATCAGTGGTCTTGTATGTCTTCCATTTTCTAATAATTGCTCCCACAGTTGATTTCTTCACACCAAGCTGCTTACCTATTGCAGATTCAGTCTTCCCAGCCTGGTGCAGGTCTACAATTTTGTTTCTGGTGTCCTTTGACAGCTCTTTGGTCTTGGCCATAGTGGAGTTTGGAGTGTGACTGTTTGAGGTTGTGGACAGGTGTCTTTTATACTGATAACAAGTTCAAACAGGTGCCATTAATACACGTAACAAGTGGAGGACAGAGGAGCCTCTTAAAGAAGAAGTTACAGGTCTGTGAGAGCCAGAAATCTTGCTTGTTTGTAGGTGACCAAATACTCATTTTACCGAGGAATTTACCAATTAATTCATTAAAAATCCTACAATGTGATTTCCTGGATTCTTTCCCCCCATTCTGTCTCTCATAGTTGAAGTGTACCTATGATGAAAATTACAGGCCTCTCTCATCTTTTTAAGTGGGAGAACTTGCACAATTGGTGGCTGACTAAATACTTTTTTGCCCCACTGTGTATATATATATATATATATATATATATATATATATATATATATTTTTTTTTTTTTTTTGTCCAAATTGTATCACTGGCCGCACTAGTAGAGCTATTAGCGACTGCCATTTTGGATTTGTGTTTATCCATTTCAGATCACATGATCTTGAGTCCCAGGAGGTCTATTGTTATGAATACTGAATTCAAAGAGGTAGTGAATCATTTTTTTACCCTACAGTTAAGGAAGCATCTTGAACAAGTAAATATTGAACTTTATTTGCACCCTTGTGATAAAATATAATCTATAAAATTTGGAATAAGTATAATTTATATATATGATAATTATCTATTAAAATGTGATGCATAACTTGGGTTAAAATACATATTCATAGCTCAAATAAATGTCTACTCACTCCATTTTACCAACTGCGTTTGAGATTTCCACACTGCTAATATCAACATTCTTTTCTTGTTTGATTCGCCTAGAACCTCTCAAACCTAACATTACTGATCTAAATGAGTTAAACGATAACTTTGCTCTTAGCCAGTATATTACTACACTATATTCCAGCTGTTTCTTCTCTCACAGCAGCTTGTATTTCCAGAAGTTTCCAAATGCAAAGATTTGAAAGGTTTGGGATTGTAGAATGACAATATATTTTGGTGGAGACTTTAAAGCATTTCTGTACGTCACTCTGGATAAGCATTTCTCGTAAATTCTGTCAAGTAAATGATGTTTCCATCAACAGAGTGGTAATCAAGTCATAGCACAATGTCGTTATGAACACAATGCACATTTGGTTTCCAGACAGCACACAATTACGTCAAGACCAGACTAACTTGTCAATACCAAGGACGACAATGTAAAAGCATGGCAAATTTTTACAAATCCAGTCATCCAGATTGTGGTGTAGTTTGTGTTTGGCCTGTTCTCAGACCTGATTCAACTCATCCCTTACTCTGAGCTGTGCTGAACTTCGGTCATACAGGACAACAGCTGGGTTCTGCTGATCGATATCACTTGTATCTAATCAGATAAAACAGTCATTGCGTCTCTATTAGTCTATAAATCCAATACAATGCACGAGCTGCATCTCGTCTCTCAGCGTGTGCGTGACTCTCCCCACACTGACAATCTCCTGATATGTGACTGATCACTTGTGACAAGTGACGAGCGCTGAGATTAGTAGGCTATTACCTCAATCGCTGTGGTTCTCTTGCGTGTGACAAAGACGGGTACTGAGCACATCATTTTGGGAGAGTCTGTACAGCTTTCTGTATAGAACCGAACACCTCATCAAAGAGGCTCAGAAGCTCAGAGTACATCCACAACAGCATGACAATGTTGGAATCTGCCTTGTTTTTTTTTTTTTTTTGACGGGAGGTAAATGAAAGCCTCACGGTGCCCATTAGCGGGTGCGCCAGATGATTGGTACAGGATGGAAGTCCCACGAGAGCGCACCACGTGACCAACTCCGCCGCGAGACGTCAGTGGCAGATGGCACGGGTACCCGCGCTGGCAGTTGGCACGGGTGTCACTTTTCTCACAGAGAGGGAGAGAGAGACAGAGAGTGAGAGGAGGGTGAAAACAAGATTAAAGGAATTCTAAGTGGCTCACAGCAGACGCATGGAAGGCGCATGGTGCTGAGACTGAGTGGAATTTTGGAACATGCGAGATACATGTTAAGCGAAAAATAAGGTAAGCAAATTTAAAAAGATTTATCTAATTATCGTAATGCATCAATATCTTTTTGTTGTATATGCAAATTCAGCACTACGGATTTTGCTGTCTAATGTAGATGCAATATCAGATACGGATAAGGACATGACCTTAGGTTCCTATTCAGGATGAATCTGAATTCCCGGTGCTGATCTAACTCTTATACCGTCAGAAGAAATGTAAGGTACTAAGGTACTGTAATGATGTATTTTAATTCCTGATGGCACAAATGATATAAAAGGAACTCCAGGAAATGAGTTTTAAGGCTAAACCGAATTCAATTTGCTCTGTGCAAGATACACAAGTACAAAAAGTGTTGCTCTGAAGAGACAATCATTAAAATTAAAAATAAAAATGCTCATATTTAGTGCCACTTTCATTTTGAACCACAAACTTGTACACCGTGTGTACGGTTATTTGGAGTGGGAATTATTATGTGCTTGAAAACCATCATCAAAAGGTTCCTTAGGGAACCAAACATTTCTTCATATTACTTTTAGTAAATAAATAAATAAATTTTTAAAAAAGTGGTACTTTTAGTAAAATGCCACCCTTATTTTTAACTTCTTACATTATACTGTGCGCTGTATTTTTTTCTGAAAATGTACCGAATTAACTCAGTATTATAATCGTTCTTAGTATTTTGGTCCTTCTGGACTTCTGAAAGGTTAATCCTGACTAAACTGAGGTTGTAATGAGGCCTTCATTTCAAAATTGCAAAATATCTGAAAGAAAAAAACCAAATTGTGATGATCTTTTTGTAGAAATTTGATTTCTGAACACTCTGTGCTTAATTTTAACAAACAAGCCCCTGGTTGGAGAGGTGCCATAAAGCCGGTATGGCTTTCCAAGGATTCCTGGTACACAGGAGTCCCAAGAAGGCACTAGGGAACAAATATTGTCCCTTCACACTGACAGTGTTTTCCATTAATTGTGTCCTTGTCTGCAGGGACAATGTTGACCGCGCCACCAGACGAGCCAGACGCGATGCGTGAGCCTCAGTTCGGAGCAAGCTTTCCACGTTCGAACATCCATGACAGCCTGAGACATGAGCAACAAGATCATCGCAGACAACGGTTTGAGAATTTAGATCTTCGTGACGAACGCTCAGACAGGGACGAAGAAGAGAGAGACGAAGACCAAGATGAAGAGCAGGACGAGAACGGTTTAAGCAAAAGACGCACTCCGAGAAGACGCCAATCAGGCGCGACGTGCTCGGACAGGGCCCGGTTGCGTCGCCAGGAGGCGAATGCACGTGAGCGCAGTCGAATGCACGGTCTGAACAGTGCGCTGGAGAGCTTGCGCAAGGTCGTGCCGTGCTACTCGAGTGCTCAGAAGCTGTCCAAGATAGAAACTCTGCGCCTGGCCAAGAACTACATCCGGGCCTTGTCGGAGACGCTCAGTGCTGGTACAAGGCCCGACCTTGTGGCGTTTGCACGAACCCTGTGCAAAGGTCTGTCTCAACCCACCACCAACTTGGTCGCGGGGTGCCTGCAGCTCAACGCGGGACGTTTCCTCGCCAGTCCCGGTGACGTCTCGCCTCCCTGTGATGCCCCCTACGCGTATGCAAGTGCAGAAACGAGTCGTGCAGACGCCTCCAAGCACTTCCGGCCTTTCTCCTACTGCAACATGTATGACTCCTATTACAACAGCGCGTCTCCGGACAGCCAGCTCAGCCCGCCCATCAACTACAACGGCGTGTTCTCGTTCCAGAAACCCGACGAGCAAACAGAGTGCGTCGCGAGCTGCCGGTACGGGGCGACATGCTGCGGGGCCCCAGCGCGCGCTTCCATCAGCCGGCCTTCCTCCTACACCGTGTCCCCTGACAGCCAGTTTCCAAACGAGGTGCGCATGCGCAATCAGCCCTTCCAAACCCAGGAACAATTAAACGCAGTGTACCATAATTAAACCGCAAACATCAAAGCAGTGAACCGCGACACGGAAACTAGTTCATTTCCCTTATAATGTGTCTTAATATATTTATTATTTATTATTATTTATTTATTTATTGCCTGATTGATTTTACTGCATAGTTTACTGTTTACCTCAGTGTACCTTATTTATTGCACTCGAATAAATGTCATATTGTTAAATGTCTCGCATTTATTTTTTTAAATTTATCTTTCTTTATTTACACCTTTTTTATTATGTTTTACTATTTAGGCTACAATTTATGACTTTTGTCAATAATTCTATTGCAAATTTCATCAAGGCTTTCCCCCCTTTTTTAAATGAGTGCTGCCTAAGAAATATTCTCCTATTATTATTATTATTATTATTATTATTATTATTATTATTATTCGTACCCTAACACTATTAATACTCCTGCTTATTTTTCTTCTTGTTGTTGTCTATTCATTAAGGAACTTTACATGCTGTACAAGGCGTGCATCGAAATTATTAATCAGCCCAGAATAACTCATGAAAAACGATTATTTTCAAGTTATTATTTTTTATCTCGTTGAAAATAAATAAATAAATAAATAAATAAATAAATGCCCAAGTCTGTTCGAATGAACTTATCCACAACAAAATGCACATGAGCAATAAAGGGAATTAAGAAGAAGAAGTAGAAGAAGAAGAACTATGCAAATAATAAGAATAAAGGAATGGTATTTATAAATGAAATGTAATCCGGTGTTTCAGAAACGCAATGTGTGTATTCACTGTGTTAAATGTTGTTCTTGTAGCTGAGCAGTGTAAATAAATCTCCAAGCTTTACACTTTAAATGACACCTTTTTTTTTAAATCTACAAAGCACACATTTCTGCTTCATGCGGTCTGTAAATATGACTGTGTCAGTCTGAATAAATAAAGGACAGGAATTATAATCCATATGTAACATTCTAACCATGAAGGAAAAATAATGTATTTAAAATCAGCATCAGAATAAATCTGGAATGTATTGCGATAATTTATGAAGCTCTACTGGATCTATTTATTTATTTATTTACAATAGCCGCATAAGTGTTTCTGCTTTGATCTGAGCAAAATCTGATACATTTTCATAATAATAATAATAATAATAATAATAATAATAATAATAATAAAAAGCAGACTACACTAATACATTTCAAATACTAATCTACATTTTTGTAGCTTTCTGAGACTTTAGTAGACTATTTAGTAGATATTGGGGGGGGGGAACAAACAAACATTGCGACTTTTTTCTATAAAGGATTATTATTAATACACGTTCATATAGGAATGTGTGCATAGGATTAATAGTATGTTTATTAAGAATATTTTAAATATAGCCTCAAGTATATGACATTTAACCTATACAGTGTAAGTGAAATGTTAGTATTCAACTGACAAAACATGAATAATCTCTGAGGAATACATAAATTAATAAATACATTTTAACAACCCCCCCCCCCCCCCCCCCCCCCTTTTTTTAGTTTGGTGTTTAACATCCAGCCACAAGCAAACCCATCTTCATCATCTTAGCTTATCATATCTTATTGCTTTCTTTCTTTCTTTCTTTCTTCTTGTTGTACAGTTGAATCGCATTTGAGATTGACACAGCAGAAAGATCAGAGTTTGCCCTTCTCCAAGAAACACCTCCAGGATATAAATAATTGAGTATAAGATCATTATCCAGACCTTTCCAGGCCAGATATGGTTTACATAATTAACAGCATTTGCAAGATATGTAGCCTATATATTTTTTTTTCAAACAATCTTAATTTATCTAATCTGATCTGATCTAATCTTATCTAAACAGCCTGCAAGGAATTCAGCAAGTTTACAAGTCAGGAAAGATGGTTAATAATAATAATAATAATAATAATAATAATAATAATAATAATAATAATAATGAAGGAAAGGGGCGTGGCTTACGGTTGCACCTTGTATTTACGACCTAATTCTTCGTGCTTTTAAAGAAATCTCCTTATATTTCAAGGGTCATATAAACCTGAAAATAAATGAATGAATGAATCTTCTGGAAAATGTTTTATCAAATGTTCTCATTTTCTCTGATCATTTTGACCCCCCCTTCATATCAACAAAAAGAAAGAAAAAAAGGGGGGGGGTGTAGAAGAGTCATTAAACCAGTTCAGTCATATCCCTTCATCATTCTAAACACCACCTCTTTTATTTCAGTCTTTTATTTCATGGTGTGAATGGTGAAATCACACACATTTCATGTGGGATTATATGAGTCGTATGGGATGTAAAGATGCATTTCAACATGTTATGTCTTTAAACGTGACAAACCAATCACATGTGAAATCACATGTAAAAACCAAATGAAATAAAATAAAATGTTTCACTATAGTGAAAAATAGGTTAATAAAACCTATTTAGTGTAAATGTCACAAATCATATAATCATATCTTCATGTGGCTTTTCTGGAAATATTTGATGCTGGTGTGAATGACAGAAAGGATAAATAATAATAGTAATCATTTTTTTTTAAATCCCATATTTAGGTCTAAATCACCAGTCTGTGTTATGACGCCTGTCTTTAACCATATGCTCATAGATAGCCAAGTATCTGTGTAGAGTACTATTTTAGGTTTCAGGAATTTTCTGCCTGAAAACTTGAAGTGGAATAAATCAGCCAATGTGTGGAAAACCGAAACTATTACGACTACAAAACCAAATGCTGTGCACATGCTGAAAAGCGACAGAACTTCTGCTATTCTGCAATGCAACTAGCACATTATCTTGCCTTCTTGAATTCTCCAGCTTGACACGACACGATGTTTTAATGCTCTTGTCATTTTAACATCCCAAAATGCTTGTGTTAAAGCAGGAAGACATGCTACTATATCTGCAGACTGGACTCTACCTTTGAGCACCTGATGTTAGATCAGTCGAGTGCACTAAAAGTTCAACTTTCAAGTTTTAATGAGAGCTCATAAGGACAGTCCAGGCGTGTGGTGCTTGCGAGATATGAAAGAGTTCGAGAACTGAATCAGTGATGTCTAATCCTCTAGTCTGGGCACAGTGCCATGAACAGGATGTGAAGACTTACTAGGTGTGCCCTGCCTGCTCAGTGTGTGTGTTCAGCAGGTGTGTCTCTGGAGTCCTGACTGAAGAGTGAAGAACCTGGAGGCCTTTCACACCACACTTCCCCTCTCTCACTCCCTCAGATCTGCATCACCGAGGCAGCGAGGCAGTGTGACAGCTGCACCCTTACCAGGAGGTGTCTCTATGTGTGTGTGTGTGTGTGTGTGTGTGTGTGTGTGTGGAGAGAGAGAGAGAGAGAGAGAGAGAGAGAGAGAGAGCCTAGAGAAATGGTTTGGCAGGCATACACAGGTCCTTTCCCACAGTTCATAGGTTAAGCATGGACTGTCTCTCTGTCTCGCTCATTAGATGAACAGAAACTGTATGAGAGCATATGGCTCACTTTAGCGTGGGAGTGTGTGTGTGTGTGCGTGTGCGTGGTGGTGCAAGAAGGAATCTATGTAATATAGGCAAAAATAAAGTATACTTTAACATCTATTATACCACAGCAATGTTGAATTCTCAATCAGGACTGAAACATATAACGTGCCTTTCTTGAATTAATTAAAATATATTTATTTTCATATGGTTTGCAGATGGCTGTAGTATACAGCAGTAAGTGCAATAAAACACTACAGGACATGCTGTTATTGGAAAATAATCAACTTCCTGGTGGTAACAGTAACTCTACTTTGTGGTAGGCCGGATTACACCATCCTGTTGTTGATTATTTCCCGATAACAGCGTGTCAGTGTTGCATTCTATATACACTTTATTAGGAACACCCCTACTGTACATCCACCTGCTGTTTTATTTTATGCAGTTCTTTAATCAGCCAATCGCTTGACAGATTACAGATACAAATCAAGAGCTTCAATTATTAATGTTCGCTTCATTCAAACATCAGAATGGGAAAAATTGTGATCTCAAAGTGTGAGTCTCTTTCACTGCGGCATGGGTGTTGGTGCTAACCAGATGGACTGGTTTGAGTATTTCAGAAACTGCTCCTGATCTCCTGGGGTTTTCACACACAACAGTTTATACAGAATGGTGCGAAAACAAAAAACATTGAGTGAGTGGGCGACAGTTCTGTGGGTGGAAAGTAAACAAATGCCTTGTTGAAAAGAGAGATCAGAGGAAGATGGGCAGAGTGGTTCGAGCTTTTTTTGCCAGGAAGGATATAGTAACTCATAGCAACTCTTTACAGCCGTGTTGAGCAGAAAAGCATCTCAGCATGCAACGGCAGAACAGAAGAACACATTGGGTTCCAGTCCTGCAGCCAAGAACAGGAATCTTAGAATCAAGAACACGTTCCTATTAAAGTGGCCGGTGAGTGTATATATGTATTAAATTAACTTATTTTCTTCGCGGTCCGGTTTCCATCAAATCCTGCGCTCTGATTGGCTGGCGAGCCGGTCCATATCCTACGGTATGGACCCCGGTTATGGACCCCAGTTATGGACCTCTGGCGACTCGCTCGTTCACAACAACAACAAACATAGTAGAATTTTTTTGTCAACACATCTTTTTTATGTAAGATTTGTTTATAAGATTATCAAAAATCTTATAAATTTTTGCCAGCATTTCTCAGGAGAATATCATTAATTTTACATCATGGATAGCGATAACGACAGTGTTCAGAGCGAAAGCGAGTTTTACTACCCTGAGGAAGAACAAATAAAAGAAAACATTTCAGGAGAAAGCTAAAAACCTCTAACTGTTGCTAACACCGAGCAAAAACATGGCTGAATCCTGAATGACTCAATTTTGTATAAATAGGGGACTACATAGGCGGCAAAATGTAGTTTTTTCCTGCCATGGAAGTGCACTTGTATACCGAGGAGGAAGCAATTTGCATTACAGCCGTGAATGAGGATTCAAAATGGCAGCTTGCTTCGGCTCGGTTTTCCCTTTCGGGCGCTCTCGTTTTCTGTTAGAATTTGGTAAAGAAAAAAACAGGGGCGATTCTAGCATCTGATCTTTGGGGGTGCTTAGCCCCCAGAGCTGACAGAGGCACCTGGCTTGAACAACAGTGTTTCCACGTTTATTCCGCATTTAGACAGACTGAACTAGACAAGAAGACTAGACTAGCAATTCTGCAATGTTTTAACAGAAGCTGACCCAATAAACTATGATATCTACACATTTACAACCACTGACACAAATATTTACGTTATATTTTTAGCAAGACCTACTACTGCATTTGTAATGTTGGAGCTATTCATTTTTGAACAGTGGTAATTGTTAATTAATGTGTTGTTGTGTATTGTGTAATAATAGTGTGTATTATTATGATTTTACATTAGTAAACGCTATGTTACATTAAATAAAATTGACTAACACACGGTGGTCTAGCACCGTAGCACTTGTACAGCTCTGCACAAAAGTATCTCGATATGGATGATAAATGTCGTTTTTATCATTCTGTTCATAGACCAGGGAACATCAATATTGCATTATGCATATTATTGTGTTGTGTTTAACAATTGTAACTCCAGTCCGTACCTTCACATCTCGCGCGGACAGGCAACCCAATCAGAGGGGACGCAAGGAGGAGAGGTATTTTACTGCTCATAGACTATCACGTAACAGGTGAATTCAAGAACACACACACACCCGCGCACACATTCATTGCGCAGTGCGCAAGGGCACTTATTTCTGAAAATTACGTCCAAAAGCAGTGTTTTTGAGGGTGCTGAGCTAGGGGGTGCTCAGCTCGTTTTGGGGGGTGCTTGAGCACCCCCAAAAATAGGCTAAACACGCCCCTGGAAAAAAATTAATATATTATTTACCAGCTTAAGGTCGGTCCGCATGGTGAAATACCGTGACCTCGGCCCAGAGGGCCTCGCTCAGTACTTTCAAGACCTCGGTCACGGTATTTCACAATACAGACCTCCCACCTGGTAAATAACATCTCTCTCATCTCATTATCTCTAGCCGCTTTATCCTGTTCTACAGGGTCGCAGGCAAGCTGGAGCCTATCCCAGCTGACTATGGGCGAAAGGCAGGGTACACCCTGGACAAGTCGCCAGGTCATCACAGGGCTGACACATAGACACAGACAACCATTCACACTCACACCTACGGTCAATTTAGAGTCACCAGTTAACCTAACCTGCATGTCTTTGGACTGTGGGGGAAACCAGAGCACCCGGAGGGAACCCACACGGAGAACATGCAAACTCCGCACAGAAAGGCCCTCGCCAGCCACGGGGCTCGAACCCGGACCTTCTTGCTGTGAGGCAACAGCGCTAACCACTACACCACTGTGCCGCCCTGGTAAAAAACATATATTTATTTGTGTGTTGAGATACAAACACCTCAAAGTTATTGAGTATTGTATTTGTACAGGATGAATATATCTTCAAAAGCACAATTTGAACATATGCAAGTTGGAAGGTTCAACTTCCCACTTCTGAAGTTGGATAAATTACAAGTATGTTATTTACGAGTGCTTTGTCGTCGGAGCGAAATGTCCTCCAGCATGTTGAAAAGTTGAAGATCATCCCAACTCCAGAACCTGGGTATGGGCAATTCCATGTAAATGTCAACCTCACCATGCAAAATTAAAGCAACATGTAATACATCAAAACCACTCCCAGAGATATCACCTAGGCCTGTATTTTACAGATGTGAATAAGTTGAACCAATTTGTAACCAACCTAATATGTCACTGTCAGTCTTTCTTTCTTATAATGTAAAACCCAAGCTAAAATCAACTTTGATCATGTACAATTCTATATTATTGCCACAAGCCACAGAAATGTATGCTAAAATCCACAAAACAGCAAAACAATAGCCATCCTAAATATTATTTAAGAACTTTGATAGTTTTAGCTGATATTTAGAGAGTTTTTCAAAGGGTTATGGGGGTTAAATTGCTGATTTTCTAAACATATGCCATATCTATTTCAGACGCGTCACATCCATAACGGAATTTCGTCACATCCATAACGCTGACTTTTCCTTCCGAAACTCTGCATGAAATACAAAATATTTTAAACAAAGATTTTTTAATATTCACCTTGGACCCCTCTATCAAGTGGATATCTCCATTTCGACATTAGGTTTACAATTTCACAGAGTTTGATAAAAATGTACAGTCACCCAAGAAAAGTGATACTTTTTCTGTCACATCCATAACGCATCTTTTATTGGCATTTTCTGGCATGCCCTAGATGTACTATGGGAATTGTTCTTGTTCTATCACTTCTCCAGTATGGTACAGCCTTAAAATATGCAACACCTGTTTAAATACTGGGAGACAATAAAACATGCACTGGGTCATTTGTTGCCATTTTGAGTTCAAGTGTCACATCCATAACGCTGGAATTGCTCGTATCACAATTATTTCTGAAGTTCCCACTCGAGATTACGAGTTGAGGGGGCGTTCGTGTGCAACTTGCAAGTCGGAAACTTGTATTTACCATCATTCAGCTCTGGGAAGCAGGACCTTTTGACTAGCACATGTAAATATAAATACAACTGTATTTACAACCACAATCATGCTGCATCAGAGCAAAGCACTTAGCAATGAGTTCAGAGGTTAGACCTAGCTTAGCCCCTGATGCCCTTGAAACATTGCAGTGGTCAAGAACATAGGCTTTACAGATTGCGTCCTCTGAGACAATTTATAATCAGCCATCAAGAAATACAATTGTGTCCAAAATCCAGCAGCTTTACAACACTTTTTTGAAAAAGCAAAAGAGGATACCTCCATGTCCCAAATTGCTAGCCTGCTAATCAAGTGCTAGCAAATTAGTTTGCATTTGTCACAACTACACGTGAGAAGTCTTTACGTATCTGAGTCTTGTTTTACACAGATATTTTCAGCAATTAATTTATTTCTAGCCAATTTTTTTTGAAGTGTCATGACAACCAGAAATTTGTTCATTATGAATACAAGCTAAGTTAAATAGCCATCTGGATAGCTGTTGGTAAATTACTTCACATTTGTCATGGTGAGACATGTGTAGGTTTTTGGTATCGGAGTCTTGTTTCACATTGACAAATTTTTCTGCAATTAATTTATTACTAGCCACATTTTTCTTTTTTAAATATCATGACAACCACATATTCATTCATGACTACATATGGCTGGTAGTAACTTTATTCTCACTTGTTATAGGTTGAAATGAGTGGGATTTCAGTGTTTAAGCTTTGATTTGCATTGTTTTATTGTTAGTGATTTTTAAAAATAATAATAATCAAAATCCAAAACAGCACAGTTATTAAGCTAAGGATTAGCTCAATAAACTACGCCAGTGAGCTAGCTGAATTAGCATGCGGGTTCCATCGCTTGTGCCTTTTTTTTTTTTTTTAAATATCATGATAGATTAGATGTAGAGGCATGTCAATCAAAAACCGAGCTCATATGTAATGCTTCACCAATCAGTTTATTTTTAGACAGACGCACTGAAAAATTATTTTAAATGAAAAAAGCCACCAGTGTTAGCAAATGACCCCAAAACAAATCTGTGCATATAATTGGAGTCAATCGTGCGAGACAAGAAGTTAACTATTTAAATATCAGTATAGATTCAGTTCAATCAAATACACAACATTAAGACTGTGTCTTATGAACTAATCTCAATTAATGTCACATAACTGGACAGTCTGATAAATGAATTCGATCCATAGTCTAAACCGTATCCAATGCCATCAGGGCAAACACTCCGTCTGAAACAAGAACAGATTCCCTCGGAGGCATCAGCTAAAATAAATAGGCTGTTAATATCAATCTGGGTGATTAAAAGTGAAAAATGTTCTGCCCTCATAATGGTGATTTAGTGCTTTTGAACCTCCTTCAGCTACATAATGGCACAAGGGAGAAAAAAAATGGGCAGTTTTCGTCACGTTGTCGGTGCTTCCCAAAATTTCCAGCTCTGCACAGGCCACAGATGGCCGGGACCAGGAAAATCTCCCCATTAAACTCCTAATAATGATTTCTCCTGTGGAATGGGGGTGAATGTAGAAAAGAGAGAGGGAGAGGGAGGGGAGGAGGAAGGGAAGCAAGGGGGGATTTGGTGTTTTAATTAGATGGCTTTAAGGAGCTGAAGAAGTGTGGAAGCAGTGCGTTGTGGGAGGGGAGGGTGCAGGTGACAGCCAGGAGATGACACAACATTAGCAGCCAGGAACTCATTTGCATGGCAGAGCGAGGTCAGGTTGGCATCGGGCCTGAGGACAGCAGAGAAACTTCCAGAGTCACAGCTCCAGGGCTTGGATGCACTCAGAAGGAGGGAGGAGGAGGGTGAATGCCTGAGACTAGAACTATGTTGTTTGTGTGCATATGATTTTCTGTTTACATGAAGCTGATATCTATGGAAACTAAGCAATATCTTCAAAATAGGAAGTGGTTTAGGTGAAAAATGAAAAATCACAAGATCAACTCCAATGCCTCATACAATCAAATCCAAAGCTTCATACTGTATACAGCTCCAAGATTACACACAATTAACTCCAAAGCTTCATGGTATCAACTTCAAAGCTTCACACAACCAACTCCAAAGCTTCAAAACAAATCTACTCCAGTGTTTCACACAATCAGCTCCAAAGCTTCACCCAAACAGCTCCAAAGCTTCATATATCGTACAACTCCAAAGCTCCACACAATCAACTCCAAAGCTTCATATACAGCTCCAAAGCTTTACCCAAACAGTGCCAAAGATTCACGCAATCAACTCCAAGGATTCACCCAAACAGCTCTGAAGCTTTACACAATTAACTCCAAAGCTTCATCCAAAGAGCTCCAAAGCTTCACACAATCAACTCCAAAGCTTCATCCAAACAGCTCCAAAGCTTCACACAATCAACTCCAAAGCTTCATATACAACTCCAAAGCTTCACCCAAACAGCTCCAAAGCTTCACCCAAACAGCTCCAAAGATTCACACAATCAACTCCAAAGATTCACATAATAAACTACAAAGCTTCATATATAACTCAAAAGCAATACAAACAATCAACTCCAAAACGTCACACAATCAACTCCAAACATCCATAAAATCACCTCCAAAGCTTCATATTTTCAACTCCAGAGCTCCATACAATTAAATCCAAAGCTTCATGGTATCAACTCCAAAATTTCACACAATAAAGTCACTCGCTTCATATAATCAACTCCAAAGCTTCATACACAACTCCAAAGCTCCACACAATAAACTCCAAAGCTTCATATACAACTCCAAAGCTCCACACAATAAACTCCAAAGCTTCATATACAACTCCAAAGCTTCACACAATCAACTCCAAAGATTCACATAATAAACTACAAAGCTTCATATATAACTCAAAAGCTATGCAATCGACTCCAAAGCTTCACCCAAACAGTTCCAAAGCTTCGCACAATCAACTCCAAAGGTTCACATAATAAACTACAAAGCTTCATATATATGTAACTCAAAAGCGATACAAACAATCAACTCCAAAACGTCACACAATCAACTCCAAACATCCATAAAATCACCTCCAAAGCTTCAGATGTTCAACTCCAGCGCTCCAAAGAGTTAAATCCAAAGCTTCATGGTATCAACTCCAAAATTTCACACAATAAAGTCACTCGCTTCATACAATCAATTCCAAAGCTTCATGGTATGAACTGCAAATATTTATGGTATCAACTCCAGAGCATTCCCATTATCAAGACTAAATATTTGAATTATCCTAAGCTTCACTGTCTCAACTCTCAAACAGTTTTTTTCCATACCTGAGTATTTTAGTTGTGTAGCAACAGATTAACTGAATACTTGAACAAAAGGAAGATTCTGTGTATCGAGAGGAAACACTTGCAAGGAGCGCTCCTGGTCGGCTCCCACTAGAGCCATATCAGACACATCTCATTGGATCTAAACCCTGGGGCAGACCCAAGACCTGTTGGAGAGATTATATCTCACAGTTGGCTTGGGAACATTCAAGGAACCTCCAGGAGGAGTTTACTGGGGATAGAGAAGTCTGGGCTGACCTTCCCAGCCTGTTGCCACCATGACATGAAAGTAAAATGAGATCTCTTGCAGACATGTATGAAATGATTGTTAATTAAATAGCCCTATATTAGCTGCATGGAGCTACGGTATTTTATTTAGTTATTCAACTTAAAGCATTAAGATAGAGGCATGGAAATATGAAAATGTTGTCTGTTGTTAAAAGCTGACAAAATGTTCCCACATCAACCCAAGATTTAAGACTATAAAGACATAAATAGTTTTCCCCAGAGACAGAAACTCTACATAGACAATAACCCAAGCTCGGGATCAAACCAGGGAACCTGAAGCTATGAGGCGGCAAGACAACCTGCTTCACCACCATGTCACCGTCATCTATTTTCAGTCATCATAAAAACTTTTTTTTTTAAATAAAACAAGCAAGAAAAACCTTTAGTAAAAAGGTACCACATAAAGTACAGTCGAAGAAATATATCACAAACGTCAGTCATGTGATCCAGTATTTACTCGTGTTAGAGAAGAAACTCAAATGTGTTTAACTTTCATTAGTGCAAAGTGAAAACAGGAAGCTAGAAAGAAAGCTGATTCATACAGTATCTAAACACGGCCTGGTAAACATCATCCACAATTCTGAAACAGAAATAAAGGGGACACGATCCTCAAAGTTTTTTCTTCTCCACAATTCACCCAAATGATCCAAGCAGATGCTAACCGTTATAGAGTACAAAATGAACAGAATTAACACAAATAAGTCTTCGCCAGAGCTGAATCTTACTACATTTACATCCTTGGTAATGATAATGCTAAAGAATCCATTTAATGGTTGTAAAACTGTGATTTTTAAGATCTTAATTCCTCCCAAAACACACGCACATACACACTCATTTGCCTTTAGTGCTATGCTGTCGATGCGTTTCTCAAGGTTCAGGTGTTCTTGACCTCAAACCTCTGGCAGATGGGAGTGTGTGTTTATTCTAATAGTCACAGATCCGTGCGCTGCTGCAACAAATGCAACAAAGTCAAAGTCATTTAGTGTCGCAAAGTGAAGGTAGGAAGTCTAAATTAGCATATGTGCTACTCCTGCATCCATGTACCGGTACAGCACGTTAACGTTGTTTGTTTTGTGAAATGGGACTAAATATGTGAAGGAATAAATACTATATAGCCTACAAACAATAATGTGATAGATTTATTGTTGTTACTTTGCATCAATAAAAGTAATACAGTACAATAATATCGATTATAGAGCATGTGTAGTATTCTATCCACATACGCTGGATATGAGCAATCGCACGCTCTGATTGACTACTCTACTGTTAGGATATCGGCTCATATACTGTGAGGAGAGAAAAACAAAATGGCAGAGCGTGTTGCTGAATCAACCCAGGACGAAATAAAAACTCTACTCAAAAACAAAACCCCCCAAAAATACAAAAGACAAACAAACAACAAAATATGGAATAAAAGTATTTGATGGTAAGAACGTATCTCTTTTATATTTCAAGAATTATTATTATCGTATTTTCCACAAATTGCTACTGTCATTTCGCTAGTTTGTTTACATTCTAAGCGAAAATGATTTTGTCGGACGTTTTGTATAACGTTTTTATTTATCGGATTTGCAAAAAATACAAATAACAATGCTCTGTTTCTCAATATCCAGTGAATGTGGATAGAATAAAACAGTTATTCCACTCAATCTCGTCGTACATCAATTATAGCCAACTTAGTGCTACGCACCTTGTCGGCTATCAGCTCATGTATGACTCGATTTCATGGAATAACTGTTAAATAGGTAACTGTGAGGAACATGGGTCATCTGAAAAGGCACAAGATAAACATAAGTTAAAAAGTTTATAAGGAAATTTGCAAAATCCAGTTAAATAATAGCTGTGTTCACATACACTGTAAAAAATGTCCGTAGAATTAACAGTGAATTTATGTAAAATCATGACATAAAAAAACTGTAAATACAAAAACAATGAAGCAGTGTGTAATTTACATCAATATACTGTAAAACTCCTAACCAAATACCACTGTTAATTTAACAGTAAGAATATGTTGAATTGATCATATTTTTTTGTAGAATTTACAAATTGTTGTAGTTTAAACACAGACAAACTGTAATACTAAAACAGAATGTGATAGTTAAAATTACATCATTGCCCTGTTAAAAAAATTAAAACATGCCCACCGTTGTGGCTCAGTCGACTAAGGCGTCATGCCATGAATCCGGGGACCCGGGTTCGATCCCGACCTGAGGTCATTTCCCGATCCCTCCCTGTCTCTCTCTCCAGCTCATTTCCTGTCTCTGCACTGTCCTATCCAATAAAGGTGAAAAAAGCCCAAAAAAAATTCTAAAAAAAATATATGTCTGTCTAGTAGATCATTGCTTGTAACCATCATTGTTTATTGTACAATGAATATCCATAAAATTAACAGTTATGTATTGATTATTGTACATTGAATACCTGTAAAATTGAACATTTTCAAACTGTTGTTTTTACAAGTGTTGATATACCTTACCGTAAAGCCATATACACTGTCACTGTATTTTTTACGGTGAAAAAATGGCAACCACAGCTGCCAGTTTTTCACTGTAAATTTGACAAGATTTTTTTTTACAGTGTATATACCGGTACGATAGTGGTATAACTGTATCGATACAAAGTATACCGGTACAGTTTAGTGCATCTGTCCACACTAGCGAGAAATGTTTGCGGTTTTCTTTCACGGTAGTTGAAATGCGCGTGCGCGAAATGTTTCCGTGGTTACCGAGTAACTTCCTTCCGGCGGATGAAACAACGTGTGTGTGCTTTTTGTTGTCAATGTACAGTCTGTATTTCTGGTGGTCATTTATTCAGTCGAATCGTATAAAGTGCACGAGGCAGTTGAGAAAGAAACAAAGAAAACGAATCTCCGTTCTTCACTATTTTATTCAGCGAAGACATCAGTTGAGGTGTGTGACTTTGCGCACGCGCATTATATTTGTATTGATGCAGAACCGCTTCATCTGTCCACACTACAGCGAAGCGCTACAGTACCGATACTGTACCGGTACAAAACCCATACATTTGTGGGTTTCATACCGATACAGTTATACCGCTACAGTACCGGTATAGTTGCTAGTGTGGACAGGTGTTGCGGTACGAAAGTAGTATCGTATCGGTACAAAATCCCTAGTGTGGACAGGGTAAATGTTTGATAGCTAGGGGTGCTTTTTTCCCACACTCGAAACACTCCCTTTCATTCCCTATTAGCCACGTTAGCACTGATTAGCTGAACTATCCCAATGCCACACAAAGCATTCAGACATTCCTCCTGTCTTTCATAGCTCCTTTAAACCTCAAACATTCCCAAGAGCTCTTCTCCATCACTAAAAACCCTTCCTCACTTTAAACAGCCATTAATATTCCACATGGCACATCTCCCATCCTGTCCAACACCACACCTTCACAACAATCCCATGATGCTTCACTCTCCCCCTCTGTCCTCTGGGAACGTTGGATTGGAGAGGACCGAGCTGTCTTCTCATGGTGGGGAGAAAACTTGGTTGGGATCCAAAAATGCGTCAGGCGGGACACGCATGGCCTGCTAGAGGCATCGACTCAGGCGCTAATGGGCCCCACAGTCGCCTGCACCACCTGGGGATCTGAGGGGGAGGGAACAAGGGAATGAGGGAACAGTGCAGGATGAAACCAAAATGTTTTCAGTTGCTTTCAGGTTGCAGGGGTTGAAAAAAAGCCATGATGTGAAACAAGTTGGTCAGGAGTTGGTGGGTTAATTTAGAAATGGGGTGGTGGGTGAGATACATTTGTGAGATGATATAAATGAATGTAATGTTTTTTGTAACAGATGTACGGAAATATAAATGAGGGTGAAGAGATGGAAAGAGAGGGAATACAGACCTTAAGGAGCAGTTATTATAAGAAGAATCAACCTGTTATTACAGTGTTGATTAGAGAAACTTGTAGAAACCTCTATCTTACAGCATTAGGGAAACTTCTAGAAATCTCTGTATTACAACATTCGGGAAACTTCTAGAAACCTCTATCTTACAGCATTAAGGAAACTTCTAGAAACCTCTGTATTAGAGCATTCGGGAAACTTCTAGAAACCTCTATTTTACAGCATTAGGGAAACTTCTAGAAACCTCTGTATTAGAGCATTTGGGAAACTTCTAGAAACCTCTATTTTACAGCATTAGGGAACGTTCTAGAAACCTCTATCTTACAGCATTAGGGAAAATTCTAGAAACCTCTGTATTAGAGCATTTGGGAAACTTCTAGAAACCTCTATTTTACAGCATTAGGGAAACTTCTAGAAACCTCTGTATTAGAGCATTCGGGAAACTTCTAGAAACCTCTATTTTATAGCATAAGGGAAACTTCTAGAAAACTCTGTACAGAGTAAAATCCCCAGTGTTGAATTAACACCCAGAGTGTCGATTTAACACCCTACTGTGTTTATATATGTCCAATTGGACACAAATGAACTCTGAAAGTGTTAATTCAATACTGGGGAATTTACTGTGTATTAGAGCATTAGGGAAAGTTCTAGAAACCTCTATCTTACAGCATTAAGGAAACTTCTAGAAACCTCTGTATTAGAGCATTCGGGAAACCTCTATTTTACAGCATTAGGGAAACTTCTAGAAACCTCTGTATTAGAGCATTTGGGAAACTTCTAGAAACCTCTATTTTACAGCATTAGGGAACGTTCTAGAAACCTCTATCTTACAGCATTAGGGAAACTTCTAGAAACCTCTGTATTAGAGCATTTGGGAAACTTCTAGAAACCTCTATTTTACAGCATTAGGGAAACTTCTAGAAACCTCTGTATTAGAGCATTCGGGAAACTTCTAGAAACCTCTATTTTACAGCATTAGGGAAACTTCTAGAAAACTTAGAGCATTAGGGAAAGTTCTAGAAACCTCTATTTTACAGCATTAGGGAAAGTTCTAGAAACCTCTGTATTAGAGCATTTGGGAAACTTCTAGAAACCTCTATTTTACAGCATTAGGGAACGTTCTAGAAACCTCTATCTTACAGCATTAGGGAAAGTTCTAGAAACCTCTATTTTACAGCATTAGGAAAACTTCGAGAAATCTCTATTTTACAGCATTACGGAAAATTCTAGAAATCTCAATATTACAGCATTGGAGAAATTTCAGTGTCACTTTTTATTAAGGCCATAATCTATAATGATCAACACATACATGTAATAATACTTTTAGAAATTATTATATATACTTATTGTTATAACTGTTTATGAAAATGCATTGCACTTTACAGAAATGTCTGTTGGGCATTATGAATTGTCGTGGAAATAGAGGTAGACATCTAACAAAATGAGAAACACAGTTGTTATTTATGCTGCCTTCACATGAATTATGGTAATATGATTTGCAAACTTGGAAGTTGCACATGAACGCCCCCTTAAGTCATAATCTTAAGTGGGAATTTTGGAAATAAGTTTGCTACCCAGGTTCCTGAGTTGGAATGACCTTCAGCCTTTCAACTCTGACAACAAAGCACTTGGAAATGACATACTCATAATTCCAACTTCACAAGTGGGAAGTAGGACCTTCCAACTAGCATGTGCAGGCAGCATACGTTCAAATTATGCTTTTTAATTTTTTTTTAAATATAAATACAGTACCAGTCAAAAATTTGGACACACTTTCTCGACTCATTCATAGGTGTTTCTGTATTTTGACTATTCTCTATATTGTAGAACAATACTGAAGACATCAAAACTATGAAATAACATCTGGAACATATAATTATGAGGGAAACAAAAAAGTGTTAAAAATTAAATATGCTTGATATTTTAGGTTCTACGAAGTAGCCACCATTTCTCTTGATGACACTTTGCACACTACTGGCATTATCTTAACCAGCTTCATGAGGAAGTCACCTGGAATGCTTTTCAGTTAACAGCTGCCTCGTCAATAGGTAATTAGTGGACGAGTTTCTTGCTTGCTTAATGCATTTGAGATCAAACAGTAAATAGTAAACAATAAAAATACAGTAAATAACCCTATTCAACACCACAACTGTAGTAATCCATATTATGTCAAGAACCGCTCAATTAAGTAAAGAGAAATATTATAGTACAACAGAAATTTCTACATTACAATATTGATTTCTGTATTATAGAATTAGAGAAATTTCTAGGAACTTGTCTTTTAGTACGACAGAAACATCTAGAAACTTCTGTATTAATTAATTAGAGAAACTTCTAGAAACATTTATGTCATATTATTACATAAAGATCTAGATACATTATAGTTTTAGAGAACACAAAGAAACATCTGTATTACAGTATTAGAGAAATAGTTAGAACAATGATCTCATCGTCTTCTTCTGCAACGAGGACATTGCTTGGCATCCATTGACATGAGTCTTCCAATCATCTCTGTTGGCCATGGCAATTTGGAGTTCATCATATGTGAGCCCAGTATCCTCAAGTAATTGGTTGATGTACGCTTTCGCAGGTCTTCCTCTGGCACGTCTCCCATGAGGGGGTTGCCATAAGAGCACATCAGCTACAAGTTCCTCTTTGCTGAACCAACAATGGCCTGCGAATCTCAGTCAATATTTTTGGATGGTTTCTGAGATTCGGGGAGTTCTCCATAAAGTTCTTTATTGGTGATGTGCTGTTTTCAAGATATGTTGAGTGCAGCATGACACATTCTAGTGTATGCACCATTTATTGATTTCTCCATTGATTTTGTCATTGTCCATGGAATAGAACCATATATCAGGATCAATTCAGCTGCTGCTCTGAACAAGTCCCTTTTCATCTTCTGTGGAAGGTTTGATTTCTATACCTTATCAAGGCCGTTCAGCGCTCCCCAAGCTTTTCCGATTCCAGACTCCTTATCTTTCTTGGATTCAGCTATGAAACTTCCCAAGTATTTGAAATCATCCCCTGATTAAGAATTATTATAATATTAGAGAAAATTCTATGTTACCCTTTGAATAAACTCTGTACATTTAGAGCTAGATGATTCAATCCCTTCAAATTTTAAAACGTACTCCCTCAGTATCTCCAAGACTGTACAAGGCTTATTAAAACCAAAACTCAAGACACACATGCTGACAAGTTGTTTCCCATCTCAAATAATTAGTTTGAGTTCTTCTTGCTCTGCTGTGCCTATGGTTTATATATAAAACTTTACTTTTATATATACCTCATACCTTTATATATAGCTTATTTATATATAGCTCTACTTCTATATAACTTTACTTTATTGAATTTATGAGGTAGACTTTCACTTGCATGTAAATGCGTGATTACCTTCACCGACTTTATGTTTTCACCTCCATTTGTTAGTTTATTTGTTTGTCTCTTTCCAACGTAACTCAAAAAGAAGTGAATGGATTTTGAGGAAATTTGGTGGAAAGGTGGGCCATGGGCCAAGGAACAATTAATTAGATTTTGATGCAAATCTGAATATGTGGCTTGGCAGAAGTATGCACTCTACCAAGTGCCCTTCTCATTTTATATCGGTTCTATTTGTCTATCTACACAGTATCAAATTGTCACTGGTTCTGTTTCTTTGTCCAACAATTTATCCTGTTGACACACAAATTAGTGGCACATGGCTGTTTAAAGAACAACCCACATCCAAAGTCAGTGAATTTTATCTGAATTATTAAAAATGGCTTCCAATTCTCCAGAGCAAATCCTCTTCCCATCACTGTCGCTATTCCTTGAGAACAAGGTGTGAATGTTTCATCATATGTAAAGTGCTTGTGTTTATTTAAATAGCATTATTCTATATTTATAAGGGCAATGAAAAACATAAATTATTTCATTAAAAGCATGTTCAAAAAAAGAAATCCCATCTGACATATAGAGAGGAATTGAAAAAGAGAGAAAGCGAGAGAGAGAGGGAGAAAGAGAGAGAGAGAGTCGTAAACAGGCAGGGCAGGTGTTGACGATGCAAATGAAACGGATGACAGATGGCGAGCTTCTCTGTCGCTCACTGTGCGGATAATGGATGAAGGTAATCAAATTCCTCTGTGGCTTCATGACTTTCTACACAACTTTGTCATCAATAGTGGCATCAAACGCTTCCAACGCACAACTCAACAACAACGCACACTTACACACACACACACACACAAATATCATCTACCTTCCCTAATATAAGCCTCCGTTCTTTCACAGCAGGAAAAAAATCCAAAGCTCCTTTTATTGTTGTCTTTTTAGTCATCATAGTGCATGTGTTCTTCCTAGGAGGGATCTGAAAATACACACCACCACGGATGAGTGATTTCTGAAAGCATTGCAACTTGCATGACACCACATTGATAAGAAAAAAAAGCAAATAATGGCAGCTTTCATGTCATAGACTGTTGGTACGACACATACGGTATATGCTGTAGTGCTAAAATAGGATCCAGTTACCATCTTTAGAGCTTAAACATTCTATGTATAATCCAATCAGGTTTCCCGATCAGAAAGGGTTCTAAGTAGAGCCTCTTTAGAAAGCGAGGAACTCATAACTACTTAAAGAATCTTTGAAGAAGTCTTGTTTCCAAGAGTGTCCTGATGGTACTACAGTCTTACATGAAGCATGGAGCCCTTTTTTAATTATCAAAAGAACTACTGAGGAAACACTCCACCCCACTCTCTTATTTATTTATTTATTTATTTATTTTATGCTAAGGGTGTACAGGAATTCAAGCAGAACCCCTTTAGGAAACCAAAACTATCCAATGTACCTTTGAGAAACCATTTTCCCACAGTAGTGCAACAATGACATTATTTACACTTCAGCTTTATGAGAAATTGTTCCAAGCAGAAACTCCAGAGGAAGCTAGGAACCCTTTTGAGGAATGTTTGAGGATCCCTTTTTCCAAGAGTGTACTGATGGTACAATGTACACATAAGATTTATATGAATCTCATCACCATCACTGCTGAACCCAATACAGGCTTGAGGCAAACCATGCTTGGTTGCCTTGGACTGTTGATGAAACCAGAGCACCCAAAGGGGGCCCACACAGATACAGGGAAAACATGCAAATTCTGCACAGAAAGGCCCCCCATCTGCCGCTGGGCTCAAACCCAGAACCTTCTTGCTGTGAGCGGACAGTGCTAACCACTACACCACCATGCCACCCTTACATGAATCTAGGAATCCTTAATTATCAAAAGAATACCTGAGGAACCTTTTCCACACAAATTGTCATGATGGTACTATTTATGCATGAAAAAGAATTTCAAGCAGAACCTCTTCAGGAAAGTAGGAACTATCAACCATTCAAAAAACTTCTGAGGTATCCATTTTTCCAAGAATGTACTGATGGTACTATTTACATGTAAAATTTACATGAAGCTAGAAACCCTTTACTATCCAAAGAACCTTTGAGGATCCATTTTTCCAAAAGTGCACTAATGGTATTATTTACAAACAAGGGATCTTATTTCTTCTTCATCCCATAGCTGGCAAGATCTGTAGGGGCACCACTGAAGACATTTTAATAGTCCATCATTGATGTGTCTAGGGCATTTAAACTTGGTGGAGCCCATCCCTCTCCAAGCTTGATCAATGAACAAGTTAGAGTAGCCAATTAGCCTAACTGTCTTTAGGGGGAAACTGGAGCACCCAGAGGGGACCCATGCAGTAAGCAGTAACAAATTCTGGATACAAGTGGTAAGCTGGACTCCTTGGAGACACATGATAGACACAGGTGTTTTGGCTGTCCACTTGCAATCCAATCACCCAAGACGCATTTTAAAATCAGATGTAAACAAGGACTCTGTTGTAGGGGTCAGCACAGAACCTTTAAGGGTATATACCCTTAGAAGGACAACCAAAGGAGCTATCATGACAACCACATGAACCATTGTTCTAAGAGTGTCTGACAGTTGCTTCTTTAGTTTTATGCTGGAGCTAAGAGACTATTGTAGCTAATGTTCTCCAAGTTTATCTCATTTTTCCTTTTCCTTTTAATTCATGGTCAGATCTTAATCCAATGTCATTTTACACATGAATATGTTTATTCATTCATTTACAGTATTTATTCATTCATTCATTTTCTATACCGACCCCAGTTGACACTGGGTGAGAGGGGGGTTACACCCTGGAGAGGTTGCTAATCTATTGCAGGGCTAACACTGAGACAAACAACCATTCATGCAATGGGCAATTTAGAGTAATCAATCAACCAAATCCACATGTCTTTGGAAGGCCAAGTTTACATTAGACCGTATCTGTCTCGTTTTCTTTGCGGCTGCACTGTCCGTTTACATTAAAACGCCTGGAAACGCCGGGAAACGGGAATCCGCCAGGGTCCACGTATTCAATCCAGATCGTGTCTGGTCCGGTGCTGTGTAAACATTGAGAATATGCGGATACGCTGTGCTGAGCTCTAGCTGGCATCGTCATTGGACAACGTCACTGTGACATCCACCTTCCTGATTCGCTGGTGTTGGTCATGTGACACGACTGCTGAAAAATGGCGCGGACTTCCGCCTTGTATCACCTTTCATTAAAGAGTATAAAAGTATGAAAATACTGCAAATACTGATGCAAATACTGCCCATTGTGTAGTTATGATTGTCTTTAGGCTTGCCATCCTTCCACTTGCAAGTGGTAAGTGACTTGCGCACAGCGGCTCAGTCCCGAATCACTGCTCGTGCGCTTAACTCGCGTGCTCTGTGAGCTGTGCAGGGCCGGAGTGCGCACCCTCCAGAGGGCACTCGCTGTTCACGGCGGAGTGATTTGGAGCGCAGCCGCTGAGGAGGAAGCGATGAGCCGCACTGACACATTTCAACTTACGTGCCGAATTAGTCATGTGATTAGCGTATCCGTGTATTGGCGTTGCTGTGTGCACGCTAATCGTATATTGGCATTGCTGTGTGCACGCTAATCATATATTGGCGTTGCTGTGTGCACGCTAATCGTTTTTAAAAACGTTAATCTGATGATCCGCTGATACGGTCTAATGTAAACCCCACCGAAGTGTTTTAGTACTTGAGATTGGTCTTGGTCTCAAGACCACTTTCTGAAGATTTCAGTCTTGTCTCAGAATTGACCACATTTTTACTTGGTCTTGTTTCAGTGTCAGATATAGAGGACTCTTGATTTAATGTCAAGACCAGTCAAGATCACAACTGTGGGGATTTCATTAAATTGCCTGTCCATTGTCTGATTTATTTGTTAACATTGTTACTGTGATTTGATGTAAAACTTCCTGCTTCAAATGCAACCAATAATATGACTCATTGCTAATTTGAAAATTACCCCTTCACGCCCACTGGTCTGGTCCTGGTCTTGATTTGGTCTCACCCTGCCTTGGTCTTGACTTGATCTCAACCCCTCAAAGTCTCAGTCTTGTCTTGGTGGCCTCGACTACAACACTAGTCTTTGGACTGTGACAGGAAATCAGAGTACCTGTAGAACAACCCCAGTCTTTCTAAAACCTAGCAGGTTTTAACTCAGAACGTTATTGCTATGAGGCAACAGTACTAACCACTGTGCTGCCCTTTATATATTTAAGTTCAAAGTGGAACCATTGGCCACAACACTTCCAGACATCACAGTAAAAATCATAGTGTCAATTTTACTCTTTAAGAGTTGAATTTAACTCTCTGTCAGATAACATTTGGTCCCACTCAAAATCAGTGTAAAATTTACTCTATAGCCAGTGTAAGATTTTTAGAGTTAATTTTACTCTATTTTGTGTCAAAATTAACAATGAGGTGTGTAAAAATATTTAACACTAAGATTTTCAGAGTTAATCTGACTCTATATTGTATTTTCGCGGGGAATCATCACCCTGCAGAGTAGATTTTGTCATTGTGTGCAAGTGGGAATTAACTCTCACTTTTGACACTACCATTTAGACGATTTTACTCTGCATAGTGTTATAACTACTCTATCCAGAGGAAAATAGGTTTACACTGCAATATTGACACTCCATTTTTTACTGTGATCTAACTCTGGAGCAGGGTCTAGGAGGTAGAATGAAACCAAATTGCATGAAAGAAAACAAAATCATTCTGGTTTTCAAGATGGCCGTCTCGGCAACATTAGAGCATTCAGCTACATGGGGAAGTTTTATTCATGTTTATAGATTAAATCAAGTCATATCATGTCCTAAAAAACTCAAGACAATATTTTAAAGCAAATATTATAAACAAAAACGACAAAAAAATATTTGGTTAGATTTCAAGACTTTTGGTACCGTAGTTGCTAGCAAAATTAGCCTTGTGTAGCCTTTGGTCCAAAACTTAACAAGCACACCTCAGACCGAACAGCATGGCTGCTGACTGAATATATTTTGGATTAAGTGGAAATTTCTGGGAAAAAAACCAACAGATTAGCAGGAAGATATGTGAAAATTTGAACAGGAACAGTGTTTTCTTTCACAAATCATGCATCTATTATCAATGTGCTAATTACACTTAACACAATTCAACAGCACAAAGATATGCTGGATAATAAAGCTGTTTACATCCAGTAGAGAAGTGTGTAAGAAATCTGGGTTGTTACTGTTGTCTGCTTTTTTTTTTCCCCAGGATTTATTTTGAGTTGCTGTTGCAGCACTGTACACGATGACAGCTTGTTGTAGTGTATCAGAATGTGATGATGCTAAGAGCCTTCATACGGTAGTTTAAAAAAAAAAAATCCTATATCACGTCCCTGAGCACTGGACAGATGTCACCTTGTATTCACAACACTATTTTTTTCCTTGTAAATCAGAAACAAATGACTGGATTGTGTGGTACAGTGGATCGAGTGCAAAAGTTTGTACCCCCAGTCAGAATAAGACCTAATAAAGATAAGGGTTTTATTTATACCGAGTTAGATTTCAATGATGTGCTTCCATTATCAGTATTAATAGTAGCAAGAAAAAAAAACCCACAAATAACAAAATGTTTCTAAATATTTTTTTGCATGAATGCGACAAATATACTTTCTAATAACGTGTCCATCCAACCTATTTTGCACTGGCGATCCCACGCCCATCCAAAACCAAAACACCCTCCCCATTTTTCTTTCTTTTTTTAAATATATCTTTTGTTTTGGATTGTTGTTTTGTTGCAGGACACACCTGCAATTCATCACATTTAATTTTGAAGGGTTTGGATTCATATTTTTGTATGGTAGATGGACGACAAAATAAAGGTACATTTTGCATTTTCCCAGTCAAAAACCATGTGTGTGGGGGAAGGGGGATGCAAACTTTTGCACTCTGGTGCCAATCAAAAACTTAAATCATGTTTGCTCAGCTACGAGAAGGCAGAGAAACCTCTCTCCTGAAAATATTCCCATGGCAAAAGAACTCTGACACACTGGAGACTCCTTCTATAAGTATTTAATAGACTTCTCTTTAGAAAAAGCTTGACCATATCAATGAGTATTCTATCCACATTCACTGGATATGAGCAATCATGCACTCTGATTGGCTACTCTACTACTAGGATATCAGCTCATATACCATGAGTAGAGAAAAACAAAATGGCGGATTGCATCAAGTTAGATATATCACTTTGTTAACAAGTATTTAAAAGAAACAGAAATAGCTCAAAGAATATATCCCCCCCCCCCCCCCCCCCCCCCCCAATATCTCCTGTTCCATACTCCAGCCCAGTCGGTGGTGGTACAGTACCTTTAAGTTGATTTGCCAACCGCCAAAAAAACCCTAAAAAAGAAGAAGAAAAATATGGAATAAAAGTATTTGATGGTAAGAACATATATTTTTGTTTTTCAATAATTATTATTATTATCTCATCTCATTATCTCTAGCCGCTTTATCCTTCTACAGGGTCGCAGACAAGCTGGAGCCTATCCCAGCTGACTACGGGCGAAAGGCAGGGTACACCCTGGACAAGTCGCCAGGTCATCACAGGGCTGACACATAGACACAGACAACCATTCACACTCACATTCACACCTACGCTCAATTTAGAGTCACCAGTTAACCTAACCTGCATGTCTTTGGACTGTGGGGGAAACCGGAGCACCCGGAGGAAACCCACGTGGACAACATGCAAACTCCACACAGAAAGGCCCTCGCCGGCCACGGGGCTCGAACCCAGACCTTCTTGCTGTGAGGCGACAGCGCTAACCACTACACCACCGTGCCGCCCCATTATTATTATCATTATAGCATTTTGACAAATTGCTACTGTTATTTCACCGGTTTGTTTACATTCTAAGCGGAAATGATTCTCATCTCATCTCATCTCATCATCTCTAGCCGCTTTATCCTTCTACAGGGTCGCAGGCAAGCTGGAGCCTATCCCAGCTGACTATGGGCGAAAGGCGGGGTACACCCTGGACAAGTCGCCAGGTCATCACAGGGCTGACACATAGACACAGACAACCATTCACACTCACATTCACACCTACGGTCAATTTAGAGTCACCAGTTAACCTAACCTGCATGTCTTTGGACTGTGGGGGAAACCGGAGCACCCGGAGGAAACCCACGCGGACACGGGGAGAACATGCAAACTCCACACAGAAAGGCCCTCGCCGGCCCCGGGGCTCGAACCCAGGACCTTCTTGCTGTGAGGCGACAGCGCTAACCACTACACCACCGTGCCGCCCGGAAATGATTCTGTCGGACGTTTTGTATAAAGTTTTTATTTATTAAATTTGCAAAAAATAAAAATGTTCTGTTTCTCAAAATCCAGTGAATGTGGATAGAATAAAACAGTTATTCCACTCAATCTTGTCCTACATGGCTTATAGCCAGCTGGGTGCTATGCGCCCCGTCGGCTATCAGCTCATGTACGACTCGATTTCATGGAATAACTGTTAATTAAACATTTTTATTCATTTATTATTAGGCTTCAATTATTTAGAGCTTCTGGCATGCAAGATTCTGTGAACATGTTCTTACCAGATAAATAATAAGCTATAAGAACGAGAGCATTTCTGAGAGACTGGAACTGTTATGGAAAATGAACCATCTCATCTCATCTCATTATCTCTAGCCGCTTTATCCTTCTACAGGGTCGCAGGCAAGCTGGAGCCTATCCCAGCTGACTACAGGCGAAAGGCGGGGTACACCCTGGACAAGTCGCCAGGTCATCACAGGGCTGACACATAGACACAGACAACCATTCACACCTATGGTCAATTTAGAGTCACCAGTTAACCTAACCTACATGTCTTTGGACTGTGGGGGAAACCGGAGCACCCGGAGGAAACCCACGCGGACATGGCGAGAACATGCAAACTCCGCACAGAAAGGCCCTCGCCAGCCACGGGGCTCGAACCCAGACCTTCTTGCTGTGAGGCGACAGCGCTAACCACTACACCACCGTGCCGCCCCATTATTATTATTATAGCATTTTGACAAATTGCTACTGTTATTTCACCGGTTTGTTTACATTCTAAGCGGAAATGATTCTGTCGGACGTTTTGTATAAAGTTTTTATTTATTAAATTTGCAAAAAATAAAAATGTTCTGTTTCTCAAAATCCAGTGAATGTGGATAGAATAAAACAGTTATTCCACTCAATCTTGTCCTACATGGCTTATAGCCAGCTGGGTGCTATGCGCCCCGTCGGCTATCAGCTCATGTACGACTCGATTTCATGGAATAACTGTTAATTAAACATTTTTATTCATTTATTATTAGGCTTCAATTATTTAGAGCTTCTGGCATGCAAGATTCTGTGAACATGTTCTTACCAGATAAATAATAAGCTATAAGAACGAGAGCATTTCTGAGAGACTGGAACTGTTATGGAAAATGAACCAACCAATCAAAATTGAGAATTCAACAGCACTGTGATATAAAGCTAGATATTCGTGTATTAATAAAAAGCAATTATATATACACAGAAAGACAGAAACATTAATGTATAGAAGCATTAAGGGCAGCGATGGGTGTCCAGGCACGGATGAAGGCGCGCTGGTATCCTCGGGCGTGGCTGCCAAGCTGCCAGTCGGTGCCGTCACACCTTGCTGCTTTTAAAGATTGCCCTGCAGAGACACGATTGAGCGAAGCACAGCCTGGGAGACTTTTACGAGGTGGGAACCATGCCAAGAAATGCCCACCAGGGAGGGTGGGGGTGCAGAGAGGGCACAGACAGCCACCCTACCCCCCCCACCCCTCCCACACACAGAAGGGCACATTCACAGGGTCTTACACTGGTTCGAAGCTGGTCTGAACAACCGATCAATTCCCCAGTCTGGCATAACAGCACAGTGTGATATATGCGCATACGCGAAGGCCTACTGTCTCCTCACTCAAATGCACGCCCGCGATGCCGAGCCACATAAATGACAATGGAAGCAGGAATGTAAATGAGGCCGCTATTACACGGCCACGTTCATCAAGCGAGCCTGGAAAGATGTCGATGGCCCTGATGAATATGCATGCAGATTTGTTAATTAAGTTAATTATTCTGCTGAAAATTCATTTGCCTTCCCAAGGACATTGCAGCAGTGATTTTAAGATGTTTCTATCATTAGTCATGCACAATGCAGTTTAAAATCACATATGTCCACTCTTTTCTTTCTTTCTTACTCTTTTCTTTTCGAGGCAGGAAGGAAAAAGAGGAAGCTGACGTGTGTGTGTGTGTACCTGTACTTGCTACACATTGAGGACTGGAATATGGTTTGTTTGGGCTTTTTTCCAACAGAATGAGGACATTTTGGCTGGTCCTCACTTTTCAAAGGGCTGTTTGAGGGTTAAGATTTAGTTTCAGGGTTCAGGTTAGAATGAGGTTGAGGTTAAGATGAGGGTAAGGGGCTGAGAATGCATTGTGACAATGAGTCCCCACAAAGATAGAAGTACAAAAACGTGTGTGTGTGTGTGTGTGTGTGTGTGTGTGCTTATGTGATTTTTGTTCAGACAAAAAAATTTTTAATTTAGAAATTCATGTCTTGAAGAAATTCATGTCATTGTCTCACACACACACACACACACACACACACACACACACACACACACACACGTTTTTCCATTTATTGCAAATGTAGTTGATCAGAACACATGCCTGACTGATCATTTCATACTTGCTTCCTATGTTCTGCACTATTTTTTTCTCATCCATTACTATGAACAAGAAACTTTTCATAAACACACGCCATAAACAATTATATTACACAGACACGAGTGTTTTACTGGGAAATACGACACTCATATTTTTCATACGAGCTCCATCCGGGACATGGAGAACCAAAACCGTGACATAAATCTCTATACGTCACTCGTGAGGAAATCGATTAATTGTTTTGATAAATTTTGGTCCATTTTGTTTGTGAATGTGTCGATAGAATAAAAAGAAACTCACACGTTGGTTTGAAGAGATGAAGTTTATCTTTTCATGTTGAAAAACTCGCACTTTTCATACGAAATACATCACGGATCTGAGAGACATATTTAAATAATATCGGCTGGCGTTGAGTGGTATATCAGATATATTCCATTCAGCTAGCATGATATTGAACGAGTCAAAGATGAGTAGCTGAATGGAATATATCTGATATACCATGAAAAAAGCCAGCCAATATTATTATACATACACACACTCTTCATATCAGCATTCTCGAAGGCCAACGCTAGCTTACCCACCACTCGGTGCTGTTAGTGCAGCAGTCCAGTTACCTTCCAGCTGGTGTAGTGGTAGTGCAGGCCAATGCTAATGCACGTCAATGCTAGCACAGTCAAACTGCATATTATTATTATTATTATCTCATCTCATTATCTCTAGCCGCTTTATCCTGTTCTACAGGGTCGCAGGCAAGCTGGAGCCTATCCCAGCTGACTACAGGCGAAAGGCAGGGTACACCCTGGACAAGTCGCCAGGTCATCACAGGGCTGACACATAGACAACCATTCACACTCACATTCACACCTACAGTCAATTTAGAGTCACCAGTTAACCTAACCTGCATGTCTTTGGACTGTGGGGGAAACCGGAGCACCCGGAGGAAACCCACGCGGACACGGGGAGAACATGCAAACTCCACACAGAAAGGCCCTCGCCGGCCACGGGGCTCGAACCCGGACCTTCTTGCTCTGAGGCGACAGCGCTAACCACTACACCACCGTGCAACCCTATTATTATTATTATTATTATTATTATTATTATTATTATTATTATTATCCCTGTGTAATTTACTTAATTACTTTTAAAATCAATAAATTCTCTAAAAACCTTCCGCTTTTAATGAAGCAAACCTCATGGCCATGTTTGTTTACAAACTGTCACAGTCACTTGCTAACGTGGAAGTTTTACATCTCTGATGTGTCTTTTTTCCAGTTTTTCAACGTCTGTTGGTATGTTTTTCTCTTGTAAATATGTGTGAAGAATATCTAATGAAGTTTTGGTAGCCTTTCAGGTGTTCAGCGCGTCTTTAGTTTCAGTTTATTTATTTAGTGCTTAAACCGAGCACTGAATTAACCCCGTCTTCTCTCTCTCCTGACTGACAAAGAAATGATTGTGTGCATGCGCAGCAGAAAAGTTTTGTCATTGGACCTTCACATGAGCTCTGATGTGTGGCGTTGTGTTGTCTTGACAACCTGCAGTATTGAGGAGAGTGGCGTAATACATGGCGGATAAGCGATATGCTAACAATATTGCATGCCACCACTAGAAGGGAATAGAACACGTTTTTATTCCATGGAAAAAATGGCTCGTATGTATAATAATTAAATAATATTGGTGACATTTTTAAATAATACAGTGGTGCTTGAAAGTTTGTGAACCCTTTAGAATTTTCTATATTTCTGCATAAATATGACCTAAAACATCATCAGATTTTCACACAAGTCCTAAAAGTAGATAAAGAGAACCCAGTTAAACAAATGAGACAAAAATATTATACTTGGTCATTTATTTATTGAGGAAAATGATCCATTATTACATATCTGTGAGTGGCAAAAGTATGTGAACCTTTGCTTTCAGTATCTGGTGTGACCCCCTTGTGCAGCAATAACTGCAACTAAACGTTTGCGGTAACTGTTGATCAGTCCTGCACACCGGCTTGGAGGAATTTTAGCCCATTCCTCCGTACAAAACAGCTTCAACTCTGGGATGTTGGTGGGTTTCCGCACATGAACTGCTCGCTTCAGGTCCTTCCACAACATTTCGATTGGATTAAGGTCAGGACTTTGACTTGGCCATTCCAAAACATTAACTTTATTCTTCTTTAACCATTCTTTGGTAGAACGACTTGTGTGCTTAGGGTCATTGTCTTGCTGCATGACCCACCTTCTCTTGAGATTCAGTTCATGGACAGATGTCCTGAAAATTATAGAAAATTCTAAAGGGTTCACAAACTTTCAAGCACCACTGTATTGTTAGCATATCGCTTATCCTACCGGTATGTGTATTGCATCACTCTATCCAATGGAGAATGAGCGTTGAATATGGTTTATGATATTGCATGGTTGTCAAGACAGCATGATGTCACACGTCGGAGATATAAAACTTCCGCGCTAGTGAGCGACTGTGACAATTTGTAAACAAACATGGCCGCCAGGTTTGATTCATTAAATACAGAAGATTTTGAGAGAATTTTGAAAGAGAAAGATCCATTGAACACCCGAAAGGAATGTGTACGTATAATGATAATGAGATTGGCTGACTTATTTTGTGGTATATCAGATATATTCCATTCAGCTTCTCATCTTTGACTCATTCAGTATCATGCTAGCTGAATGGAATATATCTGATATACCACTCAACGCCAGCCGATATTATTTAAAAGTCTTCCCTTTAATCAGTTATCATACGTTAGATAATTTCACTGTGCTTAAGTCTGTGCTTGAGTGTAGGTGCGATAAATAAAGGCTTCTTGTTCTCTCTTCTTGTATAATGATAGAAACACAATCTAATAATACACAAGTGGATACACACAGTCAGACCTACAGACAAACAAACAGACTGAGCGACAGCGTGAGGGCCTACAGCCGTAATGAAGACGAGATTAAAACCAAAATCCTTTGACAAGCAGATGTGTATCTGACTCAATTAAATCTACACCTGGCACTTTAATAAAACTACACCATTCAAACCAGCTTCTACAGACTTCTACAAGTCACTGCGGTATGCTTTCGAAGTCAATGAAATGAAATAAACATATTTTCTCCCTATCTTTTTTCCAGATCACCGAAAAAATATAAATATAATATTTAGAAAGTCAGAGTTAAAAGCTTCTTCTTGAGACTGGAGGTGTTTTTGTATCGCTGCCAACATTTCAGATTGAATCCACTCCTGTGTTGTAGGTTGTGCAATGAAGTGTTAATTATTCCACTATCGAAGACTGGAAGAGTGAAGGAACAGCTGGTATATTTATTATACATTTCACCACGTTTTTTTTTTTTAACCATCACTTTTATATCATCCGTGTTGTAAAATAGCACCGATTTTATAATCGAATAAAAACTGAGTTCCTTAAAGGCAAGTTTTAGAGCGAAAAACAAAATCTGCCTCTGAAGCATCTGCGCTAATAATTATGTATTAAAGCTAGATGGCCTTTCGATTTCATAAAATCGGTGATACTTATTTCCCTCTGAAATTTGGTCATTATGAGATACATTTATTTCTGTAATATCTCACAAAATATCAGGCCATTCTGTGGCTGGGAAGTTATTTAATTTGAGGGGATTCCCAAGCAAATAATGTACATGAACTTGCTCGCTTTGCGCTGTCACGCAGACAGAGGAAGTCCGTGTGTGTGCGCATGCGCAGGTTTAGCTTCTCTTCTTTTTTCTTCTTCTTTTGGGTTTTACGGCAGCTGGCATCCACGGTGTTGCATTACTGCCATATACAGGTTTACCTTTGAGCGTGCACTGACAGTTCCATCATTCTGTCGCTAAACGAACAGCTGATCACACCGAGGTGCTCGCTGAGCGCCAATATTTATTAGTTTGGTCCTGCGTTTCCTTTCCTTCGTATATAACATAACGTCTTTTCTCGCTTTCTTTCCATTACTGTAGTCGGTCTTTCATGTTTCATTCGCACACTCACGTCCTCCATTTTTCTCTCCTGTTTCAAATTTGTCTCCCACAATGCCTTGCTCAAACGAGGAAAGCCCACCACGTCATGCATGACATAGTATCTTGTATTGGGTCATGGTGAAGCAGGAAAAAATAGTGGAGAATTTAGGGCCACGTAGCTCTAAATTCACTAATTGTTCTATTTAAAAAAAATAATAATAAAATTGGAAATCTCATCTCATTATCTGTAGCCGCTTTATCCTGTTCTACAGGGTCGCAGGCAAGCTGGAGTCTATCACAGCTGACTACGGGCGAAAGGCGGGGTACACCCTGGACAAGTCACCAGGTCATCACAGGGCTGACACATAGACACAGACAACCATTCACACTCACATTCACACCTACGGTCAATTTAGAGTCACCAGTTAACCTAACCTGCATGTCTTTGGACTGTGGGGGAAACCAGAGCACCCGGAGGAAACCCACGTGGACATGGGGAGAACATGCAAACTCCACACAGAAAGGCCCTCGTCGGCCATGGGGCTCGAACCCAGACGTTCTTGCTGTGAGGCGACAGCGCTAACCACTACACCACCGTGCCGCCCGAGACAGGAATGTGATTATTAAATAATTTCACACAGTCTACAAAAGCTGAAAACTCATCCCAAGTGTCCCCGCTCTCCCCTATCAATATCAGCTTGATAGGTGATAGACAGTGATGAAGAAACAGTCCATGAGATGATACAAGGATGACACCTTGACAGGAACCGGCCTCAACCAGCGACCTGTTTTCTTCTGGGTGACACCGGATAGTCGATACATCATTACTTTTCTACAGATGCATAATGGAAAGTCGAACAGTACTAAGTGTGTTAAAAGGATGTTCATTATAACTATTCTGAATAAAAGTTCTGACATGAGCAGAAGTTTCAAGAGGATGAGATGAGATGAGATGAGATGAGACGAGAGTCAATATAAGATATTGAATGTAATAGCACCTGGTACATTGAAACACTGAAAGCTTCACAAGGTTAAAGTTCAGTATTAATACTAAACTTTGCACTGTCATTTACAGGTTACCCTTTGTACTGATCTCTATGCTCATCAATTTAATTGTTCATTACCAATTCTATGAGATTACCGCAGCTTTGCTTGTATTGCAATCTCCATATCCATACACACTTTATACGCTACTTTACTCTATCACAACATTTTACTCATCTCATCTCATTATCTGTAGCCGCTTTATCCTTCTACAGGGTCGCAGGCAAGCTGGAGCCTATCCCAGCTGACTACGGGCGAAAGGCGGGGTACACCCTGGACAAGTCGCCAGGTCATCACAGGGCTGACACATAGACAACCATTCACACTCAATTTAGAGTCACCAGTTAACCTAACCTGCATGTCTTTGGACTGTGGGGGAAACCGGAGCACCCGAAGGAAACCCACGCGGACAACATACAAACCCCGCACAGAAAGGCCCTCGCCGGCCACGGGGCTCGAACCCGGACCTTCTTGCTGTGAGGCGACAGCGCTAACCACTACACCACCGTGCCGCCCACAACATTTTACTACCTCATGTTAAATGTTGTGTTATATTTTGTCAGACATTGATAGCTATCTCATAGTAGCTTGTATTTTGTATTTAGTATTTATTCACTGCAATGATGATACATGGGGCAACTTTTTGGGCAATATTGCCAGGCAATTGCGCTTCGACAATTTCCTATTGAGAATGGGCAACATAATTTCTATCTGAACGATTTTGATCATTTTGGGCAACTTTTTAAGATCATCCAATCAGCGTGCTAGTAGCAAATCACATGACCACCTGAGTGAGAGCTTCTGAAATTTTCAACAAAGATGGCGGTGTCTCAACGGCAGTGGAACGAAGAAGAAGAAAAAGAGACAACTTGTATATTTTTATATCGCTAAGTTATGTGTAAACCCAAAGTGGTGAATTTACCTCATCAAATGCTTAGAAAACCAACAGATATTTATTTGTATGTGGTTGTAATTAAGACATCGATTTTTCAGCTAAGTGTAAACTGCCGTTAGCTAACCACCGCTCCATAGAGACTGAATAGGATTTAGCTAACTAGTGGTGCTTTTTGCTAACATAGTTAACTGAAAGTTATCGCTAGCTACTGTATGTAGGGATAACGTTAGTTCTCTTGCATCAAGTTAAAAGTGATGGGCGGTTCATGAGTGTTTCAGTGTCCATCTTTGCAATATCTCTCTCCCTACCAATAGATTTGCTTTTAATTGATTGGTTGTTGCCAATTGTATGTTGCCCAAATTAGTTGCCCTGTGTCTCACCTGGTTGCCTGTTGCCTGGCAATATTGCCCAAAAAGTTGCCCCATGTATCATCACCTTAAGACTCACTGTCTAGTCTTTAGAGAAGCATTCAAGTGAGAATTCCATTGTACTTTGTAAATATGACAATGAACTTGAACTTGCTTGTTGGAAAATAAAGTCTCCGCATCTTCCTCTCTGTAAAGTCATTAGAATTCAGACAACAAAGCGACTTGGCACGATGCCTCCTATTAAAATGATATGAAATGCACCAGGTGCCTTTTCCAGCAGAAGGTCACTCTTTGACATTACCCCGCCTGATTTTAATACAATAATAAAATGTTACAGGCTTTAATCGGAACGAAGAGTGGCTGAGATGAGCTGGGTTACAAGGGAAGGTGTGTGTGTATGTGTGTGTCTCGAACCCAGTCTCAACTGATGATGAAATTAATGTGAATTTTCTATGACTGACAAGCAATGAACTGATTAAATTCTATTATACACTGTTGAATTTTTGATCAGGAGGTGTTGATTAGTTTTTTGTCAAATCAAATCACAGGTTTTTATTTTAATTTTTATTGATGCACTAGTTCGAATATGTTATCGTTTCTATAGGAACAAAGATTGTTCTATCCACATTCACTGGATATGAGCAATCGCATGCTCTGATTGGCTACTCTACTACTAGGCTATCAGCTCGTATACCGTGAGTAGGAAAAAAAAACAAAATGGCGGAGCATGTTGCTGAGCCAACCGAGGACGAAATAAAAACTCTACTCGAAAACAAAATCCCCAAAAATTATCAAGTATTTAAAAGAAACAGAAATAGCTAAAAGAATATAGTTTTGTTTTCCCCGCAATTTCTCTTGTTCCATCCTCCAGCCCAGGTGGTGGCGGTAATGCACCTTTAAGTTGGTTTGCCAACCACCAAAAAAACCCTAAAGAAGAAGAAGAAGAAAACCTCAAAAAATAAAAAAGCAGCAAATTATGGAATAAAAGTATTTGACTGTAAGAACGTATCTTTTTTTCAAGAATTATTATTATTATCACATTTTTCACAAATTGTTCCTGTCATTACCTGCTGGTTTGTTTAAGCCAATATCTCACTGGGCTGCGACAGCTTGCGACAAATTGCGAATGTCATTCGCGAGAAAGTTTCAAAAGTGTCTTGAAACATTCGCGGGGCTTCTCAACTTCCTCGCATGAGTCACAAAGTGTCGCTCCTTCGTCGCTGAAATTTTGAACATGTTCAAAAAATTAGCGCGACAAAATTTCTCTCAAAATAGCCGCAAATGCGTCGCAAAGCTGTGCAAGTGTATGGGTAGTGTTTTACTGGGCTGTGACGGCCTGCAACTAGTTGGAGACACAACAATTGCGATAAAATATGTGAATATCAATTCAGTGTGATTCCAAGTGAAAATTGTCGCTAATTCGCATATTTTATCGCAATTGTTGTGTCTCCAACTAGTCGCAGGCTGTCGCAGCCCAGTGAGATACTACCCTTACATTCTAAGCGGAAATGATTTTCTCTGACATTTTGCATAAAGGGGCGGCACGGTGGTGTAGTGGTTAGTGCTGTCGCCTCACAGCAAGAAGGTCCGGGTTCGAGCCCTGTGGCCGGCGAGGGCCTTTCTGTGTGGAGTTTGCATGTTCTCCCCGTGTCCGCGTGGGTTTCCTCCGGGTGCTCCGGTTTCCCCCACAGTCCAAAGACATGCAGGTTAGGTTAACTGGTGGCTCTAAATTGACCGTAGGTGTGAATGTGAGTGTGAATGGTTGTCTGTGTCTATGTGTCAGCCCTGTGATGACCTGGCGACTTGTCCAGGGTGTACCCCGCCTTTCGCCCGTAGTCAGCTGGGATAGGCTCCAGCTTGCCTGCGACCCTGTAGAACAGGATAAAGCGGCTAGAGATAATTAGATGAGATGAGATTTTGCATAAAGTTTTTATTCATAGAATTTGCAAAAAATAAAAATGCTCTGTTTCACAAAATCCAGTGAATGTGGACAAAATAAAACAGTTATTCCACTTAATCTCATCGTACACGGCTTATATCAGCTCATGTACGACTTGATTTCGTGGAATAACTGTTAAGTGAAGTCGCAAGAATGAGTGTAATAATAAACTTTTCAGAAAAAAAGCATCTTATTTAATAAAGCGATCTGCAATCACTGATAGTGATGTTTTCTGTCAGGTGATTTATTTTCACATTTTTTGAAAGAGTTTCCAACGTTGTTGGCTTTTACCTGACAAACTTTTTTTCTTTCTGGTTTTTCATTAACATTAATATCTGTTTTTTTTTAAATCATATTAAATTTAAGAGATAGAGAAAGAAAAGGCTGGTGAGGGAACATGGTTTTTAACAGTTTCATAGAAATTCCACAACATTGAATGTAACTAAAAATGCATAAGAATATGACGTCAATAAATATATAATTAAATTTTTTTTTAAAGGATTGCTAGCAAATTGTTGCAGTGTAAGAGGAATAAAACACTTTGGGATGTGCTGTTACAGGAAATTAATCATCTTCCGGTGGTAACAGGAACTCACCTGAACACACAGGAACACACAAATAATTATTGATTATTTTCCTGCTGTAACAGCACACCACTAAGTGTTTTATTCCTTACTGAGACGTCCTAACACATTAAACAACTCATTCATTTTATGTTTCATTCATTAGACCTATAAAGTCCAGATAACACTTTTAATGGACTCGGTTTTTTTTTTGTGTGTGTGTATAGCTCATCCTTACTGTAAGCACACATCACTGCATTTCAGCGTGAGGGTGTATATATTTCTACAGCAAGTAACTCACATGAATTAAAAAAAAAAGCAAGAGAGCTGAAGATAATTTAACATACAATTACTGAAGGCTTGCTTAAAAAAGAAAACAGAAAGTAAATAAAGGCAGAAGTAGCCAGAAAGAATGGAGGACAGCAAGTAGGGAGGCCAGAGAAGGCTGATGAGACGCAGTCGAGTAGAAAACAACAGCTGCTTCGCTCCTGGCTACAAACCTGAGTAACACGTTTGCCAGGGAGGTACGGAGACACCGAAGGAGGATGTCTTTCAACAAAGTAGGAAACAGATGTGGTGTGTTGGTTTATCCACTCTCCACCCTCCTACACTGTTCTCAAACTATTTATAGAAGATGTTCAGGCTCTAGATAAGTTCTGCCACCTTGGAAACATAAGGCATGCAGTCGCCTAGATAGTAAACAAAGGTGGTGACCCTATACGTTTTCTTCTCCTACTGTAGCTTATCCATCCTCAAACTTCAATGTTTTGTGTGTTTTCTGCTCAGAGTTATAAACCAGTTATAAAGATTCGGTAGTGACTGATGGTGAATGCTGGTGCAGGAGGACTCATTCTGAAGAAAGAATCTCGTGAATAATGGTGTTGAAGCTGCCCACCAGGATGGCTGAGTGGTTAAGGTGTTGGGCTTAAGTGCCAATGGACAAACGCCCTTGTGGGTACAAACCCTGCTCCTGGTAAGTGCTTTCGCTAAGTTCTATCATGTATGGCTGGAAAACCTTCAACAAATGACATCTATTCCCTGTAGGAAGTCATCAAAAACCTTCCAAATGTAGTGCCACTGAAAAGCAGTAACTCTGGACTCACCATGATCCTGATCAGACTTCAGTAGTTACTGATGGTGAATATTTGAGTAGTAGGACTCACTCTGAATGATGTCACCATAAATAAATAATATATAGGTTTAGGCACTGCCTAAAAGCGGAGCTCCCATCTGTTTCTGGGTTGTATAATTTTCTTATATCATAGCCAGTCTCTTTTGTTTTATTTCTTTACTGGCGAGCACTGGCCACTAGGCGGTGTGTATGACTGGTAATTACTAACACTGGCCACTAGGCAGTGTGTATGACTGGTAATTACTAACACTGACCACTAGGCGGTGTGTATGACTGGTAATAACTCACACTGGCCACTAGGCGGTGTGTATGACAGGTAATTACTAACACTGGCCACTAGGCAGTGTGACTCACCCATCTCATCTCATCATCTGTTGCCACTTTATCCTGTTCTACAGGGTCGCAGGCAAGCTGGAGCCTATCCCAGCTGACTATGGGCGAAAGGCAGGGTACACCCTGGACAAGTCACCAGATCATCACAGGGCTGACACAGACAACCATTCACACTCACACCTACAGTCAATTTAGAGTCACCAGTTAACCTAACCTGCATGTCTTTGGACTGTGGGGGAAACCGGAGCACCCGGAGGAAACCCACGCGGACAACATGCAGACTCCGTACAGAAAGGCCCTCGCCGGCCACGGGGCTCGAACCTGTACCTTCTTGCCGTGAGGCGACAGCGCTAACCACTACACCACCGTGCTGCCCAGGTGGCGCGTATGACTGGTAATTACTAACACTGGCTATGAGGCGGTGTGTATGAGTGGTAATTACTAACACTGGCCACTAGGCGGTGTGTATGAGTGGTGGTACACGTACACGGACAAACCACAAAAAATCGACTCGATGGGTTTACCATTTTTTCTTAGGTATGGTGCTCCGCTGGAGCTCTGCTATAATCAGCCCACCAGGATGACTGAGTAGTCAAGATACCAGACTTAAGATCCAATGGACAAATGCCCTTGTGGGTTCAAACCTCACTCCTGGTAAGTGCTGTAGCTGAATACAATTGTGTGTAACTGCAAAATCCTGAAAGGAAACCATAAAGAATTAAATGAGAAACTTCAAATAACTGATAACCAGTTCTTGGAGAAGGTTCTAAAGTACTGCTGATGGAAAGCAGTAGCTCTGGAGTCAGTGTGACCCTAAGTAGGATTCAGTAGTTACTGAAAATAAGTCATTCTGCAGAAAGATTTCTATGGGATGCTAAAGCATTGCACCAGGATGACTGAATGGTTAAGGTGTTGGACTTAAGATCCAATGGACAAATGTTCTGGGAAAAAGTCTCTGTTGGAGTAAGATTTAATTTAAGAGTGTATAAGATCATATCTGAAAGTTACTGGAAAATTCTTAATGGAAACCATCAAACAAGTCTGGATTCAGTAGATACTGAGGGAGAATGCTTGTACACTATCAGAAATAGGGGTACAGTAGGAGTCCATTTCTATCCCCCAAGGTACAATCTACACTAATGTACCTCCTGCGGTTCATTATTAGGCCTCAAGGTAAATATGTGTATATTTTTATGGCCAAAAAGGTACATATATGTATTCAGTAGTTACTGATGGCAAATGCCTGCAATAACCTGGTGACTTATCCAGGGCATACCCTGCCTCTCGCCCATAGTCAGCTGGGATAGGCTCCAGCTTGCCTGCGACCCTGTAGAACAGGATAAGTGGCTACAGATAATGGATGGATGGAATGCTTGTGCTTTGTGGTGGTGTACCAGGATGACCAAGTGGTTAAGGTGTTGGACTTAAGCTCCAATGGGCAGATGCCCTTGTGGGTTCAAACCCCACTCCTGGTAAGTGCTTTAGCTGAATACAATCATGTATGCAACTGCAAAATCCTGAAAGGAAACCTTCAAAAATTAAATAGAAACCATCAAACAAGTGATAGCCAGTTCTTGGAGAACATCCTAAAGTACTGCTGCTGGAAAGCAGTAGGATTCAGTCGTTACTGAAAATAAAAGTCATTCTTCAGGAGGCTTTCACACCAGGATGACTGAGTGGTTAAGGTATTGGATTCAAGAGCCAATGGACAAATGTTCTTGTGGGTTTAATCCCCACTCCTGGTAGTTTTTATTTTTTATTTTTTGCTGAGTTCTGAAAGTAACTGGAAAATTCCTACTGGAAGCTATCAAGTAAACAAGTGACAATCAGGCCTTGCAGATTAAGCCAATATTCCATAAGAATATTTCACTTGGTGATAAAAGCATCAAAATTGGCATGAATGATGTCCAGGACCTATATTTTCAGCAAAGCCTAATAGCCACCTGAAAATCCAAGATGGCCACCACATCGAATCTTAAAAGTGTTTTTTCATTGTAGAACTTGAATGGCTGGATATATTTTAATTGTCAAAATATCAAGATGTATGCATTTTGGGTGACACGGTGGTGTAGTGGTTAGTGCTGTCGCCTCACAGCAAGAAGGTCCGGGTTCGAGCCCTGTGGCTGGTGAGGGCCTTTCTGTGTGGAGTTTTCATGTTCTCCCCGTGTCCGCGTGGGTTTCCTCCAGGTGCTCCAGTTTCCCCCACAGTCCAAAGACATGCAGGTTAGGTTAACTGGTGACTCTAAATTGACTGTAGGTGTGAATGGTTGTCTGTGTCTATGTGTCAGCTCTGTGATGACCTGGCGACTTGTCCAGGGTGTACCCTGCCTTTCGCCTGTAGTCAGCTAGGATAGGCTCCAGCTTGCCTGCGACCCTGTAGAACAGGATAAAGTGGCTAGAGATAATGAGATGAGATGTATTTTGATGCGATGAATTCAATTATGTCATTAAAAAATCAATAGGGCTGCTAGTTTTCAAGATGGCAGCCATTTTTGTTTATATTACACACATACTGTTCAGGTCAATTTGACCCGCCAGTGATAATGAAGGATATAAAGGGTAAAAATACCAGTGTTAGGCTAAAACTGATGTGTGTTTTACTTGCAAATGAAAGACAGAATATGATTGCCTCATCCTTCTTACTCATTCACTCTCTCTCCTTCTCCATCTCATGGATGCCAGTATGAAGGCTGAAGCTTGATCAAAACAAAACAGAGGAGATAGAAGCAGGGTGACTGGCAAAACCAAAGTTCCACCTAATTGGAGACGCTTCTTCCGAGACAATGATGACAAGACTGAGCTTTTTGGATTTCTTGCTGACAAAATTGTAGCTTTGTGTCAGTACTGTGTGGTGATTGTGACCAATGGAGAACATGTTCTTAGCAATAAATCCAGTGGTCTGGAAGACTTAAGTCCTTGCAACCATGAAGAGGCTGACACCAGAATCTTCCTACATGCACTGCATGCAGCTGAACAGCAGAGCAAATCTGTATTGGTGAAGGCCTGTGGCACAGATATTCTCACCATTGCAGTGTATGCCTTTGGGACTCTCAAGGATGCAGGCCTAGAAGAGCTGTGGATTGAATTTGGTCAAGGTCAGTCCATAAGGTGGCTGCCAGTTCTAGGCCCTGAAAAATACCGTGGCATCCTGTTCTTTCATACATTCACTGGGTGTGATGTGATGTCAGCCTTCTGTGGTAAAGGCAAAAAGACTGCTTGGCAAACATGGGAGGTGTGCCCTGAAGTGTCTGGTCTCTTCCAGAAGCTCAGTCAGTATCCACCAGTAACTGATGATGCAGATCTCAGCATGCTTGGGAAGTTTGTTGTCACAATGTATGACAAGAACAGCACTGCTGATGGGGTTGATGAGGCTAGGCTTGACTTGTTTGCTCAAAAGCAGAGACCCTATGATGCCATTCCCCCTACAAAGGCATCTCTTGCACAGCACATGAAGCGTGCCATATACCAAGCGGCCTGTGTCTGGGCCCAAGGAACTGTATGTCAGATGCATGCTGAGAGCCCTGTCAACTGGGGGTGGCAAAAAGAAGTTGATGTTTGGCAAGTAGTGTGGACAACACTTCCACCAATTGCCCAGAGGTGTCAGCAATTGACAAAGTGTGGGTGCAAGACAGAATGTCGTGGACGATGCAAGTGCTACCACTTTGGCCTCAAGTGCACATGTGTGCATGCAAATGTGATGATTAAGAGAATTAGTTCAGTTGTGCATCCACCCACTTCATAGTCATTTTTCATGTATACATCAATCGTAACACAAAGCATGGACTGAGCCAAGTCCCCTTCTGCTCAATTTATGAAAAATCCTAAATTTTGTGTAATGCTAATGTCAATTCTTTCACGCGTATTCCATTTCAAGAATACAAGAATAGATATCAATCAACATACTCCTCAGTCAAGAGTTGAGAAAGTTTATAGTGTTTAAGCATAGAATTTCAAAAGTTTATACTGCTTGAGTATACACTTCTATTATAATACTGCCTAGCTAGATCTCGTCTCATTATCTCTAGCCGCTTTATCCTGTTCTACAGGGTCGCAGGCAAGCTGGAGCCTATCCCAGCTGACTACGGGCGAAAGGCGGGGTACACCCTGGACAAGTCGCCAGGTCATCACAGGGCTGACACATAGACACAGACAACCATTCACACTCACATTCACACCTACGCTCAATTTAGAGTCACCAGTTAACCTAACCTGCATGTCTTTGGACTGTGGGGGAAACCGGAGCACCCAGAGGGGACCCACGCGGACACGGGGAGAACATGCAAACTCCACACAGAAAGGCCCTCGCCGGCCACAGGGCTCGAACCCGGACCTTCTTGCTGTGAGGCGACAGCACTAACCACTACACCACCGTGCCGCCACCTAGCTAGATACTGTGTCAAATTCAGAGCCATAGGACACTATTTTTGCAATTACATTGCTTCTGTCTTCACAATTTATCACGATTTTGACTTTTTAAAGACAGAATTAATTTATTCATATTCAAAAACCTATATTTTGATATCAAAATCATCAGAAATTTATTAACCAGTCACATTTCAGGTCAAAAACTGCATAAAATGGCTTTCAAGGGTGGCCATCTTGAAAAAATGACCGCCATCTTGGATTTTCAGGTGGCTAACGGGCTTTTTGTAAAAAGTAGGTCCCAAAGATCATTTGTACCAAATTTGATGCTTTTCTCACAAATTGAAAGATTGTTTCATTAATCTGCAATTAAATGCATTAAATGGTTGTTGCTAAAACCCGTGATACGGAACGGGATGTGACATATTATTGCTCGGGCACTGACCTCCCCGCGATATGGGATGGGACGGACCCATAACATACAGGACGGGACAGGACACCTACCTTATTGTCCATGATGGGATATAATTTATTAATTAATAAATAATTCATTGAAAAATTATTGTGTTGACTTGTCATTGCTTCTTCTCATGTCATAAGAAATAAATATTAACACATACAGTGGTGGGCGGCACGGTGGTGTAGTGGTTAGCGCTGTCGCCTCACAGCAAGAAGGTCCGGGTTTGAGCTCCATGGCCGGCGAGGGCCTTTCTGTGCGGAGTTTGCATGTTCTCCCCGTGTCCGCGTGGGTTTCCTCCGGGTGCTCCGGTTTCCCCCACAGTCCAAAGACATGCAGGTTAGGTTAACTGGTGACTCTAAATTGACCGTAGGTGTGAATGGTTGTCTATGTGTCAGCCCTGTGATCATAGACGTCGCCAGACCCATTTTAGGGTAGCTCCAGCCACCCTATCTTATGGCAAAGCCACCCTATATTTTTTGCCCTTTTTTAAATTATTTATATTTTTTATTTTTTTTCCCCAAAAAAACAAAGGCAGTAAAGCACTGAACATGAGCCATCAAGAACGCAAGTTAATCCGAACAACAGTTTCTGCTTGCTTATTTATTGTTTAATGCAATATTATTAATATCGTTATGATTCCTCCTCATTGGCTCTGTGTCAAGCGTCACGTCGAGTGGTAGGCTAGTAGGACTTAAAAAACTACGCGGGCATTCTGCAGCAGGCGCGGTGCGGGCTTCCATTGAGTTGGGTTTGCAGAGAGTCAGAATTCTATGCTTTCATTTGCAGACACACACGGTGAGATTGTAATTTGATGTCAGTGGTTTGCATTTGCTTAACTTTACCTAGGCTATATTGAGTCTTCTGTAGAATGTTTACATGATGATTTGTGAAGCACTTGCCCTCTTCAGTTTGCGCAGGAATGCATGACACCTACCATTGTTTTTTTCACATTTTTGTAGTTTAGCTGGTGAAGTTGCTTCAGCAAGCAATTAAATGATGAAAGCAATTTTAAAATAGAATAGAAATGGTGGGAAGTGTGTCCCCAAGATGTGATGCTCTTGAAATAATGAATTGATTGACAGCCTTAGTAGGTGCTCTGAAAAATGTTCGGCGCGCGCTGCGCGCGCACAATACCTTTTCTCCTCTGGATGCTAAGCTACCCCTGTCTCTCAAACCTAGTGACGTCCCTGCCTGTGATGACCTGGCGACTTGTCCAGGGTGTACCCCACCTTTTGCCCGTAGTCAGCTGGGATAGGCTCCAGCTTGCCTGCGACCCTGTAGAAGGATAAAGCGGCTAGAGATAATGAGATGAGATGAGATGAGACATACAGTGGTGCTTGAAAGTTTATGAACCCTTTATAATTTTCTATATTTCTGCATAAATATGACCTAAAACATCATCAGATTTTCACACAAGTCCTAAAAGTCGATAAAGAGAACACAGTTAAACAAATGAGACAAAAATATTATACTTGGTCATTTATATATTCAGGAAAATGATCCAATATTACATATCTGTGAGTGTCAAAAGTATGTGAACCTCTAGGATGAACCAGTGATTTCAAGGTGAAATTAGAGTCAGGTGTTTTCAATCAGTGGGATGACAATCAGGTGTGAGTGGGCACCCTGTTTTATTTAAAGAACAGGGATCTATCAAAGTCTGATCTTCACAACATGTTTGTGGAAGTGTATCATGGCACGAACAAAGGAGATTTCTGAGACCCTCAGAAAAAGTGTTGTTGATGCTCATCAGGCTGGAAAAGATTACAAAACTATCTCTAAAGAGTTTGGACTCCACCAATCCACAGTCAGACAGATTGTGTACAAATGGAGGAAAGTCAAGACCATTGTTACCCTCCCCAGGAGTGGTCGACCAACAGAGATCACTCCAAGAGCAAGGCGTGTAATAGTCGGCGAGGTCACAAAGGACCCCAGGGCAACTTCCAAGCAACTGACGGCCTCTCTCACATTGCCTAATGTTAATGTTCATGAGTCCACCATCAGGAGAATACTGAACAACAATGGTGTGCATGGCAGGGTTGTAAGGAGAAAGCCACTGCTCTCCAAAAAAAACATTGCTGCTTATCTGCAGTTTGCTAAAGATCACGTGGACAAGCCAGAAGGCTATTGGAAAAATGTTTTATGGACGGATGAGACCAAAATAGAACTTTTTGGTTTAAATGAGAAGCGTTATGTTTGCAGAAAGGAAAACACTGCATTCCAGCATAAGAACCTTATCCCATCTGTGAAACATGGTGGTGGTAGTATCATGGTTTGGGCCTGTTTTGCTGCATCTGGGCCAGGATGGCTTGCCATCATTGATGGATCAATGAATTCTGAAATATACCAGCGAATTCTAAAAGAAAATGTCAGGACATCTGTCCATGAACTGAATCTCAAGAGAAGGTGGGTCATGCAGCAAGACAACGACCCTAAGCACACAAGTCGTTCTACCAAAGAATGGTTAAAGAAGAATAAAGTTAATGTTTTGGAATGGCCAAGTCAAAGTCCTGACCTTAATCCAATCGAAATGTTGTGGAAGGACCTGAAGCGAGCAGTTCATGTGAGGAAACCCACCAACATCCCAGAGTTGAAGCTGTTCTGTACGGAGGAATGGGCTAAAATTCCTCCAAGCCGGTGTGCAGGACTGATCAACAGTTACCGGAAACGTTTAGCTGCAGTTATTGCTGCACAAGGGGGTCACACCAGATACTGAAAGCAAAGGTTCACATACTTTTGCCACTCACAGATATGTAATATTGGATCATTTTCCTCAATAAATAAATGACCGAGTATAATATTTTTGTCTCATTTGTTTAACTGGGTTCTCTTTATCTACTTTTAGGACTTGTGTGAAAATCTGATGATGTTTTAGGTCATATTCATGCAGAAATTTAGAAAATTTTAAAGGGTTCACAAACTTTCAAGCACCACTGTACACACTAATTTGTTTGTTATTTCTTTCTTTTCTTTCTTTTGATTATTCTAGAGTATGTTATCCAAACTATACCATGACGCATGACAGGACAGCTAAAGTAAGATCCCCTGGGATGGGACAGGACAGGACAGATAAGGTAAGATCTCCCAGGATGGGACACGACAAGAGTTCAATGTCTGTGAGCAATAATATGCCTGTGACAATTATGACAGGACGGGGAGGTGAGCGATAATATATCATGTCCCGTCCCGTCCCGTGTCACAGGTTTTAGTAATCATCACTTTTAAATAGAAAGAGATATGTAGCATTTGGGGGGAAAATGCCGTGGTGTGGACTTCATGTAGTGACTTCACAAAAAATAATTACTTGGTTCAGTTAAAAGCTATTAATTACTGTAGTTCTGGATTTCATTTTTCAAGTTTATTATCATTAAGGAGTTAGTCAATAAATTTTAAAACAGGATACAGTGGTTTTCCTTTTATCACTTCCCGTAATCAGAAAAAGTGATTTTTCTCAAAGCAATGGAACTGGATATATAGCGTTTTAGAACCAAACTCTTCATATGTTAGGCATTTGTTTATACACTCTCTACCCTCCTACACTGTGCCTGACTGAGTGACAATATTTTCAGGCTCGAGATAAGTTCTGCCATGATGGAAATACAAGCCGTGTGGTCACCTAGATACAAAACAAAGTTGCTGACCCAAACTGTTAGCCCAGGAGTAATAGGGTTATACCCGGAACAAATTAGTAACAAGCTGAAAATTTCAGAATATGTTCAGAATACCTTTAGGAATAACATACTAAAAGTCCCCGGAAATCCCCCTTGTGCTCTCTGAGCAATTCAAGATGGCGTCCAAAATGGCCGCCAAATGGAGATCTGCCCATATCTCAGGCCCAAAACAAAATATTAATGCAATTAAAAGGTCAGAATATATGTTTTGTAGGGTAGGAGAGTAAATTCCAACATGTGTGTATTAATTACATTGTGTATTAACTAGTGCTGTCAAGTGATTAAAATATTTAATCGCGATTAATGTCGCGACTGTCATAGTTAACTCGCGATTAATCGCAATTTAATCACACATTTTTGTCACATGAAAAACCATTGTAATTCTCTTATCAGCATAAAAAAGTGAATGGGCTTAAGCATAACACGTCTTGACACAGCCACTGCAAAGTGAAACCTAAGCCGAGCACCGGTGCTAGCAAAAGAACCATGAGTGAAGTGATCTACTGCTTGAGTTAGTCTACAACTCACAGTGACGGTAGGCTTGACATGCTTGATTATAATATAAAGTACACTATTATATTAAGTTTAAGTTGTTCGTTGATAAATATTGCATTGAATCTGATCTTTACTGTTTCAGCTCACTTAACACATTTTGTACTTTTACACTTTCTGCCTGTTGATGCGTCACGCTGTCCAATCAGAGGCGGCCAAATTTGCATATTACAGGAAGGATTTCTGGGATAGCATTGAGTTTACAGTTCAGAGGGATCTGGCTTCTTTAGACGCTGTCTTCTTAAAACTGAATAAATATTTAAAAAGAGCCAAATGAGCCAGTCTTTTGAACGGCTCTTTTCAAAGAACGGATCACAAAGATGCGGATCCCATCAAAGAGCCATAAATCCCAGCTCTACTAGCGCGCCCTGCCCGCACTGGTTCTTTGGGGGGGAGGAGGGCAGAGGACTCTGGCTGTGCTGTGCTGTGCTGGGCGGGGCTGGGCTGGGCGGGGCGGGGCGGGGCATTACAGTCTAGCTGCTATCGGTTTTCTGTTCCAAGTTCCTGGCAGTTTCAAAAGCTTATGAAAAACCTACATCATGTCACAGAGCGTTAATCTCGCGATAAAAAAATTATCGCCGTTAAAATTGAGTCAAGTTAACGCGTTAATAACGCGACATTTTTGACAGCACTAGTATTAACATTATATAATAACAATGTACACATTATTATGACAGTATATTTGTGTATAGTGTGGATCCATTGGTTACTCATTCACTCCGTATCATCCTATTCTGTTCACAAAACAACAAACACAGTTACTAGGGGTTGGAGCACTTATTTTCATTAATATTAATTAAAGTAAATTGGTGGTGTAAAATGAAAAATGGCATGTTAAAAGGTCATGCTGAGTTCAGTCATTTTTAAAAGGTCATGCTGAGTTTAGTCATTTTTTGTCCGAACACACTGGCATTGCTAGTAGTAAAGACTGGCACTAGAAACTCAAAGATTATTTTTTTTCCACCCTTAAACAAGCTTGAATAAATTCCCTACTTCATTGATGGGACAACAAAGGTCCAAGCATTACAACTGAGGCACTGAGAAGTGTTTAAGTCTACTCATTGTTTATAAGCAAGAGCTTTTATTGAGGCAGAACTTTTTGTCATGAAAGTCGCCGGAATGTTGAAGAAGTGGACTGAAACAGCTTGCCATTGTAGTTTTAGAAGATAGAGTTCTCAAATTTAATTTCCCTTTAATATTTTATCAAAGCTTAAAGATGCACTAAATATTAAGGAAATTGATGTCTAATTGTTGTCTTACATTATGTTCATGTATGTAGGTAGCCTACTAAGCTAATCTGTCAATCATGTCAACCATCAAGTTCCATGTAATTTCCACATTAATGATCTTGTAATCTTGGTTAATTTTAATTTTAACAGTGTGACAATGGTGAATTTGCATTACTTGTATGAGAGAACATATAATTTAACATTTTAATTGCATTTATATTATGTTTTATCCCTGAGATATTTAAAAATCTCCAATCAGTGGCCATTTTGGACGCCATCTTGAATTTCTCAGAGAGCACAAGGTGGATTCCTGGGGACTTTTAGTATGTTATTCCTAAGGGTATTCTGAACATATTCTGAAAAATTCAGCTTGTTACTAATTTGTTCCAGGTTGGACTCAATTTTGAGCTAATGCTCTTGGGCTATGTTGTCTTCTCCTGCTGTTGCTCCATCCATCCTCAAGTTCCTATACGACTTGAATGTGGTGCTATCGTAAAGTATTAGCGCTGGACTCACCATGACCCTGACCAGGATTCAGGAGTAAATGCTTGAACAGTAGGACCCATTTTGCAGAAAGACTCTTACTAATAAGAGTATGCTACCAGGCCACCAGGATGACTGAGTGGTTAAGGTGTTGGACTTAAGCTCTAATGGGCAAATGCCCTCATGGGTTCAAGTCCCACTCCTGGTAGGTACTTTAGCTGAGTTCTAAAAGTAATTGGAAAACTCCTAAAGGAAATCATCAAGCAAGTAACAACCAGCTCTCAGAGAACTTCCTAAGTTCCAAAAACTTTGACCTATAGAATCACTGTGACCCTGTTTAGAGTTCATCCATGACAGCTAGTAAAACTTCTTATGCAGAAAAATTCCTATGGGCTACTAATGCTCTATACTAGGATGACCGAGTGGTTAAGGTGTTGGACTCAAGATCCAATGGACAAATGTCCTCGTGGGTTCAAGTCCCACTCCTGGTAGGTACTTTAGCTGAACTCTGAAAGTAATTGGAACACTCCTAATAGAAATCATCAAGCAGGTGACAACCACCTCTTAGAGAACTTCCTAAGTTCTGGAAATTTTGACCTATAGAATCACTGTGACCCTGTTTATAGCTAATCCATGACAGCTAGTAAAACTTCTTATGCAGAAAAATTCCTATGGGCTGCTAATGCTCTATACCAGGATGACCGAGTGGTTAAGGTGTTGGACTCAAGATCCAATGGACAAATGTCCTCGTGGGTTCAAGTCCCACTCCTGGTAGGTACTTTAGCTGAGTTCTGAAAGTAATTGGAAAACTCCTAATGGAAATATGTCTGTGAAGATTCTCAATCATCCAGGTCATAGTAAACTGTGGGTGGTAGAAACTGAGGAAGCCTTTTGGACGAGAGGTGAAACGTTTTCAAGAATCTTCAAGCAAGTCCAGTTGCCCTTTTCTACCACCCACAGTTTCCTAATGGAAATCATCAAGCAAGTAACAACCAGCTCTCAGAGAACTTCCTAAGTTCTAGAAATTTTGACCTGTAGAATCACTGTGACCCTGTTTAGAGCTCATTCATGACAGCTAGTAAAACTTGTTCTGCAGAAAAATTCCTATGGGCTACTAATGTTCTACACCAGGATGACCGAGTGGTTAAGGTGTTGGACTTAAGATCCAATGGGCAAATGCCCTCGTGGGTTCAAACCCCACTCCTGGTAAAAGTGTGAGTATGATTTCCAATGTAGAAAAGCTTCATTTAAAACCAAAATTGCAGTTTTGCACACAATGCCTATCCCTGAATCTTTTTTTCTTTCCCTGTAAAGCAACCTTGGGTCTGTGAAAGGTGCTGTATCAATTTATCTTTTTAATATTCTTATTATTATTTGTATTATTGAACTAGCTTGGCATCTCAGTCATACTGGGAAAAAGTCAATGTCTGTTGTTGTAAGATTTAAATTAAGAATGTATTAGACAATATCTGAAAGTAACTGGAAAATTCCTAATGGAAACCATCAAAAAAAGAAAGAAATCCTAACAACTGTTCTGAGGGGAAGCCATGACCGAATGGTTCGAGAAGCAGATTTGGGATCAAAAGGTTGCTGGTTTGATTCCCTGGACCAGCAAGACTAGCTGAAGTGCTCTTGAGCAAGGCACTTAACCCCCAACTGCTCCAGCAAGAGTGGTGTACCTTGTGTCTGACTAGCCAAAGAAAAGCTGATGATGTGATCATCAGTTTGGGTGGAGCCTGACAAAAATGGGGGGAATGAAAACAACTGTTCTTTGAACCAGTCCTCAGAGAACTTCCAAACGTGATGCTACAGTCAAGCATTCACTGTGACCCTGACTAGGATTTAGTAGAACATTTGGGGGCATGCTATTATATGAAAATCATCAATGATTCTGTGGTTGTGTGATACAGTTCCTGTTACGACCCTGAAGTTGATTCTTTTTCAGTAACGTTATCCCAACAATTAGAAATTTTAATTTTATTAGAGACATACACATCATAATTTTAGATGTTTATGTTTACAGGAAAGTTAGTTCCTGTTATCACTTATGTTATAGCAGCTATAAACAGTCGTTCCTGCGAATAATAAACCTGAATGACTTCTCATCTCATCTCATTATCTCTAGCCGCTTTATCCTGTCCTACAGGGTCGCAGGCAAGCTGGAGCCTATCCCAGCTGACTACAGGTGAAAGGCAGGGTACACCCTGGACAAGTCGCCAGGTCATCACAGGGCTGACACCAATTCCAAAAAAGTTGGGACAAAGTACAAATTGTAAATAAAAACGGAATGCAATGATGTGGAAGTTTCAAAATTCCATATTTTATTCAGAATAGAACAGAGATGACATATCAAATGTTTAAACTGAGAAAATGTATCATTTAAAGAGAAAAATGAGGTGATTTTAAATTTCATGACAACAACACCTCAAAAAAGTTGGGACAAGGCCATGTTTACCACTGTGAGACATCCCCTTTTCTCTTTACAACAGTCTGTAAACGTCTGGGGACTGAGGAGACAAGTTGCTCAAGTTTAGGGATAGGAATGTTAACCCATTCTTGCCTAATGTAGGATTCTAGTTGCTCAACTGTCTTAGGTCTTTTTTGTCGAATCTTCCGTTTTATGATGCGCCAAATGTTTTCTATGGGTGAAAGATCTGGACTGCAGGCTGGCCAGTTCAGTACCCGGACCCTTCTTCTACACAGCCATGATGCTGTAATTGATGCGCTATGTGGTTTGGCATTGTCATGTTGGAAAATGCAAGGTCTTCCCTGAAAAAGACGTCATCTGGATGGAAGCATATGTTGCTCTAGAACCTGGATATACCTTTCAGCATTGATGGTGTCTTTCCAGATGTGTAAGCTGCCCATGCCACACGCACTAATGCAACCCCATACCATCAGAGATGCAGGCTTCTGAACTGAGCGCTGATAACAACTTGGGTCGTCCTTCTCCTCTTTAGTCCGAATGACACGGTGTCCCTGATTTCCATAAAGAACTTCAAATTTTGATTTGTCTGACCACAGAACAGTTTTCCACTTTGCCACAGTCCATTTTAAATGAGCCTTGGCCCAGAGAAGACGTCTGCGCTTCTGGATCATGTTTAGATACGGCTTCTTCTTTGAACTATAGAGTTTTAGCTGGCAACGGCGAATGGCACAGTGAATTGTGTTCACAGATAATGTTCTCTGGAAATATTCCTGAGCCCATTTTGTGATTTCCAATACAGAAGCATGCCTGTATGTGATGCAGTGCCGTCTAAGGGCCCGAAGATCACGGGCACCCAGTATGGTTTTCTGGCCTTGACCCTTACACACAGAGATTCTTCCAGATTCTCTGAATCTTTTGATGATATTATGCACTGTAGATGATGATATGTTCAAACTCTTTGCAATTTTACACTGTTGAACTCCTTTCTGATATTGCTCCACTATTTGTCGGTGCAGAATTAGGGGGATTGGTGATCCTCTTCCCATCTTTACTTCTGAGAGCCGCTGCCACTCCAAGATGCTCTTTTTATACCCAGTCATGTTAATGACCTATTGCCAATTGACCTAATGAGTTGCAATTTGGTCCTCCAGCTGTTCCTTTTTTGTACCTTTAACTTTTCCAGCCTCTTATTGCCCCTGTCCCAACTTTTTTGAGATGTGTTGCTGTCATGAAATTTCAAATGAGCCAATATTTGGCATGAAATTTCAAAATGTCTCACATTCGACATGTTGTCTATGTTCTATTGTGAATACAATATCAGTTTTTGAGATCTGTAAATTATTGCATTCTGTTTTTATTTACAATCTGTACTTTGTCCCAACTTTTTTGGAATCGGGGTTGTAGACACAGACAACCATTCATGGTCAATTTAGAGTCACCAGTTAACCTAACCTGCATGTCTTTGAACTGTTGGGGAAACCAGAGCACCCAGAGGAAACCCACGTGGACAATATGCAAACTCCGCACAGAAAGGCTCTTGCCAGCCACAGGGCTCGAATCCGGACCTTCTTGCTGTGCGGCAACAGCGCTAACCACTACACCACCGTGCCGCTCTCTGAATGACTTATTTGACAAAAATATTTTGACTTTCAGGCTGTGAGGTAATGATAAGATTTATGATAAAATAAGATTATTAGGTTTCTTTATAACATAACATAACATAACATAACATAACATAACACTTTTTTCCAAGTCTGACATAGCAATTAATAAAATGCATATTTAATCTAGTTCAAAGTTTGCACTTTTTCTGAATTTATATAAGATAACATCACATTGCTTTACATGTGTTGTTGTTGTTTTGCTTATTTTTCACACTAACCTGAGGGTATTCTCATTAGGACTTCCATCCACTGCATATTAAACCATAACACCAGATGTCCACAGACCTGAGCTACATGTTTGTTGTACACAGGCCACTTTCGCATGCAATACAGTGATGGTAGTCAAGTTTTTTTTTTTTTGGTTCAACATGGTTCTGCTTTAAATGCATGCAACCACAGAGGCTCCAAATGGTTCAGACCACTGCTGCCATCTACTGTATAACAGCACAACTGTATAATAGTACATTAACTGTATAATAGTATATTAACTGTATAATAGTACATTAAAATACATTATTCACTCGTCAGAATGTCTGCCCTCAGTGGCATAATCAGTTTCTCTTATGGTTATCATTCTTCTCTATTTGACTCTCACATCCATACTTGCTGTTTCATTATGATGCATATGAACATGTGCTGAACTGTAGTTGCAGTTTCCTTTAAATTGAGCCTTTATGAGGAAATCACATTTCCTCACATCAACTTACTGTATGTGTAAACACAGTATGCACCGATCAGCCATAACATTATGACCACATTATGACAAGTAAAGTGAATAACATGGATTAACATCGAAAAAGTTAATCCTGACATCTTTTAGTTTTAACCAGCATTAATTTTTTCAGCAGTTTGTGCTACATGAGCTCTTCTGTAGGGTTGGACCATATGGGCTAGGCTTCGTGCCCCATGTGAATCAATGAGCCTTCAACACCCATGACCCTGTCGCCAGTTCACCGGTTGTCCTTTGGATCCTTGGACCACTTTTGGTAGGTACTAACCAGTGCATACTGGGAACACCCCACAAGATGTGCCATTTTGGAGATACTCAGATCTCACCATCACAATTTGGTCCTTACGCTTGTACATATTTCCTGCTTCCAACACATCAACTTCAAGAACTGATTATTTTCTTGCTGTCTAATAAATCCCTCCCCTCGACAGGTGCCACTGTAATGAGATAATCAATATTATTCACTTCTTCGCCTGTTAGTGGTTTTAATGTTAGTGGCTGATTGGTGTATATCCTCACATAAGGAGTAACTTTTTTTCTTTTTCTCCCAGTGTGAGTCTTCTTCTCATTTGAAGATAGTGAACACTTTTAAGAATTATCAGGTTCTAATGAACAGAAATAGTGAGGAGGTATAAAACATTTTCAGGTTTGGTGTCAAGAGGTTCAGCTGACTTTGAATTGTCCTCAAAAGAAAACCACACAGCAAAATCCCCAGTGTTGAATTAACACCCAGAGTGTTTATATAGGTCCAATTGGACCCAAATTAACTCTGAAAGTGCTAATTCAACACTGAGGAATTTGCTGTGCAGCTTCATGTTATAAAGTCAGGTCGAGTTTGCTCTAAGTATTGCTCTGAGAGCTAAATGTTCTTGTTTTCTCATTAAAATACAGCAATTTCGATGACATACTATCTGTATATATCTGAAATTTTATACCATACTATACCATATATACTACTATATACTGTAGTATGATGCGACTACCTTTAACTACAGACTCTCATGAATTGAAGTATGCCATCTCAACTACAAGTTCTAGCTTTTTTAAAGTCTGTTTACCCCAGGAAATGACTTCCGATGACACCGCAGAAGCATCATGGACATTTTGACAGTCAGTATCTGATTACAAACTAAATATATATTCAACTCGTGTCCATTTTGCTATTGAATGTGACTGACTAACTAACTAACTAACTAACAACTTGAGCAAAGTGTGACATTCACTGTTTGAGGAAATTATACTCAGCTAGCAAGATTTTTAGATAGCATTTGTTTGATTCACTGACTCTTTACCCAAATTCTACGTAATTTTTGCCGAAAGACAGTCCTGTACAAAAGTTTTAGGCACATGTAAAGAAATGCTGGAGGCCAAAAATGGCTTAAAAAATAATGAAATGAAATGTTTCAACAGTAAAAAAAACAAAAAAATGCTATAAACAGTAAGTAGTAAGCCATAATAAATTAAACAAAGTCAATATTTGGTGTGAGACGACCCTTTGCTTAAAAAAAAAAAGTAGTCTCAGGTCCAGTGAGTGCAGTTTTATGCGGAAATGAGCTGTAGGTTTTACCAAACATCTTCCAGAACCAGCTACAGTTCTTCTGGACACTTTGACCATCACACTTGCTTCTTCATTTTGCACCAAAATCCAGTAGCCTTCAGCGTTTTCTTTTTTAATCTGGAAAGTGATCTCTTGTGGAATATGCCGCTCAGATCTCAGATACAAAAATTTTTTTCTGTAACATTTAATTCTGTGTTGGAAAAAAACCCGAATGTTTGGAACTCTAAAATGTTTTTGTACTGACTCGATAATGTAGAAATCATAAAACAGAAATCTATAACAAAGTTTGTATGAGAAAAAATAGGGTGCCTAAGACTTTTGTACAGTACTGTATATTCATGGGTTCTTAAAATTTAGGGTTCAAACTATATGATATAGGTGGAAAATGCAATTTGGACCAACACCACACTGGAAAAAATTATATCATTGCAAGTTAAAATGGACAAATTGATCTAATGTTGGGGAGCCCAGTAAACCATGGCCTAATGGTTAGAGACGTGGCTTTGGGACCAGAATGTTGCTGGTTTGATTTTCTAGAACAGCTGAAGTACCCTTGAGCAAAGTGGTTGCTCTGGATAAGAGTGTCTGCTAAATATAATGTTTCTTACTATGAGATGATCAAGTGTAGCTCTGTGTATTATCTTTTCCCTTGAGCTGATAGGGTTGTAACGGCCTTGCCCAAGGGCTGAACAGTGGCAGCTTGGTGGTGCTGTGGCTCGCTCTCAACACACTGATTAGAAACCCAGAACTTTAACCAGTTGAACCACAACTGCTTCACCTTTTACACTATAATACATCAAATCTCAAATTATTCAGCCTGAAATGTTTTTACCCAGTTCAAGTTTTAAAGATTCTTACTCTATTAGCAGATCATTTTGCTTCTTTCTAGAAATCAATGTTTAAAATAAGGAAAAAAATATCTGCCAATAGTACATGCTATTTGAAGCTTGAAATGATATTTTTAAAAGCAGGTTTAATAATCATGCACAGTATTTGGTATATTATAATCTTATAAAAGGAAATACTCAAGAAGTTTCATTGTATTGAAAATATTTTCACTTGTTTTGATGTTTTCACAGACAACAAGACATACGTCTAAGATCTATGACTGAATTAAGAACCAGGAAGTTATGACTTAATGGTTAGAGAAGCAGCGTTAGGACCAAAGGGTTGCTGGTTTGATTCCCTGAATCAACAGGAATAGCTGAAGTGCCCTTGAGCAAGGCACCTAACCCCAGGCTGCTCTGGGTATGTTGGCCGTCGCTCTGGATAAGAGTGTCTGATAAATACCTGCAATGTAATGATTGGACTCGTTGGTGGAAACCTCTAGGTCAGGTAATATAACAAGCAGATGCCTTTTTTTTCAGCAGAAAGTCCATAGGATTACTGAAACCATGAAAGCACTTCAGGTTTGCGACACTAATATTACTGCTCTGATTATTTGTAGTAGTTCCTAATACACAATGTAATGATTGCCTACCTGCAATCAGGAGGTCATGACTGATGAGATATATTGATGCACTGATTAATGAACTTGATGAGTCCTTTTATGAAGATGATTAAAGAAGCTGTAAATAAATTCTAACAGATTAAACAACAACAACAACAGAAATTCAGCTCTCCAATGGTTTTTCCAATTTAACATTGCTGGATAACCAAGATGTGGGCAAAGCATGTGGTCCACCAACTGACCACCAAATGCATAATTGGTGTCAAATGGGTCTAGAAACTCCCATATTTGTAGATCTGTAGATACACAGACCCTGTGTAAGGCTGGAATGCAACAAAAGTAAAGCACATCATGAAGCTGATAGCAATAAAGATCAAGATCACGTTTGTAGTCCAGTTTTCCCACACATAAGCATCATGAACCACTGCACCATGATGAATAATAAGCCAACTCTCAAAGAGTCGTGAACTTATAAGAAATTTAAAGTGGCAGGGATGTAAACCTGACCTGTGAGAGATTAAATATAGTTGATGAAAAGAAAAATCCATCTGAAGGTTGATCAGCTTTAATTGGCTTAATATGAGAGGAATATGAATAGTCACAGTAAAAGACGACATCTAAACTCTTCCATGATTTATATATCCATCTACACCTGCAGTCTTAAGACGTCTATAAGAAAGAAAAGTGCTTTTTAATGAGTTGACAGCTGATCAGAGCCGCCACCTCTGTCTAATTTAATCAGACGGCTTCCTGAAATCAGTAGATAGAGCAGTTCATCACTTTATTGTTAGTTAGTTCATAAAAAAAGACCATATAATTATAGAACTCAAAATTCCAATGACTTATACAGGCACTGAAGTGAAAGATGGAGAGAAGAAGAAGAAGCCTGTTACTATACTGCTACTAAAATCCAAAGAACAACAGAAAATAACTGTACAAACAACAACAACAACAACAAAACATTTACAGTATTTTGTCATAAGGTGCTTAAGAATTCACAGAATAACGTAAATATATTTGTACCACAGCGACTTTGAGTGCTCAATTCCTGTTGGTCCAAAGATGTTGCTTAATCATGATAGTTTCTGAGTGCAAGCAAGATTTATATTAATGCGCTTGTTTGCATATGCTGGCGTTTTGAAAGTAACAGCGGATTCACAGCGGCATAATCGGTGTGACGGATTCTCAAAATAATCTGAGGCAGATTTTAAAAAAATGCTACTCTTTAAGGAAGAAAAAAATGTACAGTTGTTAAAAGGATAACATTTTCTGGAAGAACCCATTGATGTAAAATTATTCGGCGGAGTCTCCTGTGTCAAGGCTTTGCAACAGTTATATGTTTGCACCTTGGGAAAGTCTTCAGGAAAATCTGTATTTTTTTCTTGTCTTTTTTCTTTAAAAAATAACTTAAAGAAAGACAGGCTGGTGTTAAAACTGCTTGTAACTGCTATAACGTAAGCGATAACAGGAATTAACTTGTCTCACTGACAATCCATATTATTAATTATTTTATCCACCTTCACTGGATATGAGCAAATGTGCGCTCTGATTGGCTGCTCTACTACTAGGATATCAGCTCATATACCGTGAGTAGAGAAAAACAAAATGGTGGAGCGTGTTGCTGAACCAACCGAGGATGAAATAAAAACTAGACTTGATAACAAAATGGCAAAAATGCAAAAAAGAAAAGCGACAAAATATGGAATGAAAGTATTTGATGATTAAAAACGTATCTTTTTTATTTTTCAAGAATTATTATTATTATTATTATTGCATTTTTCATTTCGCCAGTTTGTTTACATTCTAAGCGGAAATGATTTTGTCTGACGTTTTGGATAAATTTTTTATTTACTGAGTTATTAACTGCAAGTCTTTGGACTGTGAGGGGAAACCCAGAGTTAACCCACACAGATACGGGGAGAACACGCAAACTCCACACAGAAAGGCCCCTCGTCAGCCATTAGGTTTGAAGCCAAAACCTTCTTGCTGTGAGGCAACCATGCTAACCACTGCACCATCATGCCACCTCATATTAGCGTAATCATCTGTTAATTATCTGATTGTACAAAAAAAAAAAAAAACACCACAATTTGGTACAAAGAGTTTTTTTTGCTATTGCAAAAGACCAAGAAGATGACTCAAACTTGCACTGTAATACGTACCACTCAATGTGCCTGTCTCTTCTGTGTTACTGAAATGGTTTCATTTTTTCCAACAGACAAATGTGCAATAGTTTGAGAAATTCACCGTGAAGAGCTGAGTTTATATCGAGGTTTTTTTTTTTTTTGTGAAATGTAGCTTAAAATGTTTTTTTTAGTTTTTTTTAAAGAGAATAAAACATACAATGAGTAAAAAAAAAAGTAAAAGGGTAAATCTAGCACTTTGAAAAGTTCTTTGGTTTGTTCCTTTGTTCCTTTAGAAAGAAAATCCATGAACCATCTGAAGAACAATCATGACAAAAATATCTTACAAGTTATAAAATCCAAAACACAACCAGGAAATGAAAAACATCATGGAGGAGCAAACCAGATTTAAAAAACAAAACAAAACAATAAGATGCAATCTAGAAAATTATAATATGAAATTTCATATTCTCACATAATACTCGTAAAAAAAAAAGTATTCACATAACTCACGCAAAAAAAAAGAATCACTCACATAAAAAGGAGAAATGTACCAGTCAGTTTTGAGTCACCACCACTACATTCATCATTTCTCAAATTGATTTTAGCTCTGTTACATTTTGTGGAATTGCCACGCTCAAGCGTTGGTGGATGTTGAAATGACTCGGGTCAGAAGATCTGTCTGATATTTCGGCGCACCTTTGTTGAGCCTGGCAGAACAGAAACTTGGACAGGATTTTTCTTGGCTTTCCTCTGATCAGAAACAACACTGGATTGATACAGCAGTGGGAATAGGCAAGGATTCGGCAGATGACAAAAATTCGGTTGAGCTGATTTTTCTTTTCACAACTCCCGGAAACATGAGACGGCATCACGACCATGACGATATGATAAGGTCCCCAACATATGACAAAAGCCATGATTATGAGCAACACGACCAGCAATGTCTTGTACCTTCTGCGCCCGAAGCTCGACATGAGGGTGTGCAGGATTTTGCCATAGGACAGGATGATGATCAGCAGTGGAATAGCGAAGAGCATGACAAACTGTGTGTAGTAACCTGCCTGGTCATCATCAGAAACCAAGGTGAGGCAGAGGCGGATGCCATTCACCATGTGAACCTTGGAGAACAGGGCATCTTTCAGACAGGCTGATATACTGATGATCCACGACCCTGCAAAAGCTGCTATTGCACAGTAGAGCCTTCTTCTGCGAGTGAGCCACTGGCTGCGCACGACAATAAAAAAGAAGCAGTCGACCGTCATGGCCGTCAGTAGAATCAGACTTCCATATATTCCCACGAAATAGGCCCCGGTTAGGATCTTACACGCAGTTTCCCCAAAGATCCACTCGTTCAGATGATCAACAGCCCAGAAAGGAAGAGTCAACGTGAACAACATGTCAAAACATCCCAAGCAGAGTAGAAAAAGCATGGTGACCCTTTTGAGATCTTCGAAGCGGGCCAGTGCGAACAGGAGCATGCCATTCCCGAAGAAGCTGAAGCAACAGATGGCAATGTAACTTGCTCCTGTGATTTGATCATAGTTCTCCAAATGACACTGTACGAGTAAGTCTTCATCATAGTGATAATATGACTCGTTCAGATAGTAACTGTAATTCATTCCTGTTGTTCCTGTGTAGGTCAGGGGTGTCGTTGAGTTAATAGAAAACATTCCAAAAAAACAGATCCACACACATATGTCCAGCTTGAAGTCAGAAAGTTTCAAGTGTCTTAAAATAAGACAGAGGAAAGCTTTTGGTTGAGAGTCCTTCCTCTTTTTGTCTCTCCACTGCCTTGCAGTGAATTTACTTATCCGTCTGCTCAGAAAGAAAGAAGCTGTGAAACTCACACTTTTGTAGGGCAATATGAATGTGTTCTCTGACGACTTACGTTTGCAGACCACAAAGTCTCTGAAATGATTGGCAAGTGGAGCAAGACTATAATCGACAATAGGTGATGTTTTTTAAGCATATAAGGCATAAGCATTACAGGAACATGGTAAACTCCAGCATGATACAACAACAAGCCAAAGCATGCAGCAACAACAAGAACAACAACAAGCCAGAACAGTACTACTTTCTTTTCCCAGTCTCAACATGCTTTCCATGCACTTACAAACTCAGGCCACAAAGTACCGTACCTGAGGTTATGACGCATGATGTAGAGATGCTCAAACACATGTTATTTTTATGATCACATTTATTAATTAGATAGAGTGATGTAATCAAGACAGTAAAGTGGAGTTCCTGTTACAATTGCTCCAATACTAGTAACAGATCATCCAAAAGAGATTTATCTGCTTATGTTTAGATTAGATTAGATTAGATTAGATTAGATTAGATTAGATTAGATTAGATTAGATTAGATTAGATTAGATTAGATTAGAACTTTACTGATCCCTTTGGGAGGGGTCCCTCAGGGAAATTAAAATTCCAGCAGCATCATTACAGGATAAACAGAGAATAGAAAATAGAGAAAACTTCTAGATAAATTAAATTAAATTAAATTAAGTATCTACATATACAAATATAAAAAAGAATAAGATATGGGGGGGGGGAGTCCAGCAGGAGAGGTATTGCACATTATATTGCACATTGTCCAGTATTGTTTATTGTCAGGCTAGGCTACTGCTCCTTCCCGTCCTCTGTCCTCCTGTTCCCCCTCCTCCCCCCCAGAGAGGAGTTGTACAGTCTGATGGCGTGAGGGACAAAGGAGTTTTTAAGTCTGTTCGTCCTGCACTTGGGAAGGAGCATTCTGTCACTGAACAGGCTCCTCTGGTTGCTGATGACGGTGTGCAGAGGGTGACTGGCATCGTCCATGATGTTCAGTAGTTTGTCCATAGTCCTCTTCTCTGCCACCGTCACCAGAGAGTCCAGCTTCATGCTGACCACAGAGCCGGCCTGCCTGATCAGTTTGTCCAGCCTGGATGTGTCCTTCTTGGATGTGCTGCCCCCCCCCAGCACACCACGGTGTAAAACAGGACACCGGCGACCACAGACTAGGAGTTTCCTGCAGATGTTAAAGGGCATATCACGGGTAAATTCAGAAGCAAGATCAATGTAATTCTCCTATTTTATATTAAACTTTGGTCAAATATCTGTAACATTCTGCATTCTCTGCAATTTTTTTTTACCTTGTGCAATACCAGAAAAATTCAGTTGAAATCAAGCCATTTGAGGCGAATTGGTCCGCCTCTGAAAAAACTTGGCATTTGGATTTCCCAGCAAACATTGAGTTTCGTGACTTCATCTGCGGGACGCCTCCTTCTGAATCCTACGTCAGCGCTGGTTTGTTTATGAGAAAACGACCTGGTGGTTTTCTGCAAATTTCTTCAACGTTGTCACGTAATTATTAAAATGGTTAACAGATGTAGCGTAGGAGGGTGTAGCAACACCAATCTTGACAGGATTAGTACTCATCGTTTCCCAAAAGACCGGACAATGAGAGAGAAATGGGAGCGCTTGGTCTACACAGGCTGTGCACTGAAACTGTGCAAGCTCGTGCAGCCTGCTGGTGCTTCCGCAGGTGACGTCACGAATCTGGTTCCAGACTCCCTTGGGATTTTTCCAGACGCGTTTTGTTATTTTATTTTTTTCTGCTGTAGACAGATGGCCTTGTGCAAAATTATCCTTCTGGATGAGTGTGTAAAGGGACATACTTTCATGTAAAAAAAACCAAAATTGGTCCAGAATATGCCCTTTAAAGGACCATACAGGTACTTGTAGGAATCCACAGCCTCCACCTCGACTCCCTTGATCAGAACTGGTCGTGACCAGAGGTGGAAAGTAACGAATTACATTACTCGCGTTACTGTACTTGAGTAGCTTTTTTTGTGTACTTATACTTTTTCAAGTAATTTTTAAAGAGTGTACTTTTACTTTTACTTAAGTATGTTTTCTTTTAAGTAGTGTACTTCGGTACATTTTACATCACAACCATTACTGAGTAAAATAAATAAATAAATTAAAAATTAAAAAAAGGCTAAAACGGAGAAGGGGAAATGCGTTCTGGAAATGAATCACAGGAAGGACAGTTGTCACGCGCGCGAGTCTCACACAGACGATGGCGGACATGCACCGGCGCTTTAAGGGGGGGGCTTCGGGGGGCTCAAGCCCCTGGGCCACAGTCAATCAGGGGCCTTGTAATATTAATAAAATAATAAACTGTCGGAATCGTGGGCCTACATTAATGTACGGATAGAAATAAGGTTAGAAATAAATGAGCGCACAGTAGCCTGCTGTAAGAGACATGGTGGATGTGGTTCGCGAAACGAACACCCACAACTGTCCCAGAATAAAATGTAACAAAATGTAACGTCACGCACGAAAGCGCGCCAAAGACTGCAGACTACAGTGACACAAATTTAGAGGCTTTGAAAGATGAAGCGTTCACATGTTAGCGGGGCACATAAAAGGAAAAAAGAGAGAGATGCAGGTAATGATAGAATCGTTGCCTAAAGTCACAGACTTTTTAAGGTAAGGATCACCAATCTGTTCAGAATATCAGCTACTTATCAGTGATCAGCCTACCAGCAGCTAGGCTATGTGCAGCTAGGCTAGATATGCTATGATCTGTCCAAAAGTAAAATAAATCAGTTGTGATTTGAATACGTGTCGTGTGATTTGAGTTATAGTCCTGTTAGTATAATAGCATATTTCGATGGGGATAATAACATGTCTAAAACGGCATCTACTGAAGAAATTGATGAAAAGATTGTAGCCTATAATGTTCACAGTTCGGGCAGCAGACAGAGTAAGCATACTGAGGGGAATAGCAATACAAAGCTAGCGCAGATCCACATTTCTCGTTGGGTGTGTTGTTAACCCGTGTGAATTTAAGTGAAATACTTGAGAAGTTCTGTGGTCAAGACAGCGTTTTAAGGTAAGGACACTTGATTATTAATGTTTGCCCGCCGTGGCTTGTTGTTGACGAAAGGCCCACATGATTTTGCCTTATGCAGCTACTGCTAGCGTCATGCTTTGAACTAGGTTAAGCTCATTTGCGCTAAAGGATGGGTTTATTGAAGGACTTTGATGTAACTAGTTTCTTTTTAAAAAATCGTATACTCAAAACAGTATGCCCGTGTTCATCATGTTTAACTTTTTTCTTGATGGAGTGCGTGAAATATTGTTGCAAGTGGTATTTCGATGCAGTCATGTCAAAAAGGCAGTTGAATGCACGGTCTTATTCAAGGAGAAGGAAGACTTGCATGATGCTTGAACATAGATCGGTAAAATAGACCCTAGTAGGACTTCAGTCTGTAGCGTTACGAGTTTGGCCGCTGTCCATGGTGTTTACGTTTCATGTGGCCGCCGAGCCAAGTACCTTCATCATCATCATCATGTTCCCCTGTCAAAAGTTAAACTCTCTAGGGGTGCTTCTGCTGTAGCAGTTGCAGCAGTTGCTCAAAGTTTGATTTGTCCATCATCATACGTCTTATCTGTTGGGTGTCTATGCCCAGCAGATTTTCCCATTTCGTCCATTTATAACCATTTTTGTCAAACAGGAGCTACTTTTGCACTTGGTTATTGCCCATCCGGCAAACGTGAGCAATATATTTTAGTTGTTGTACGTAGCAGGATAGTTTTATATCCTGGGTTCCTGTCAGTTTCCGGAGGTCAGCATTGGACATCTTGTAGCTCCAGTCTATATCTTCATTTGTAGTGTTCTTTTGGTCAGGGGCATTCTTTCGTTTATATCCACCTTTAATCATTTTCCTTAGGAAGCCGTGCCACACTACCTCAATTTTGTGAATTTCACTGGATGATAGTTGCCATGCCTGTGTGCTGTACAGGAGGCGAGATCGAACGCATGCCACTTGGAACTTTATACGGGTTTTTAGTAGTATTCGGTGGTCAGTTAGAACGTGTTTCAGATCATTCCATTTCATGAATGCAGCACTTATCCTAGCATGCAGGAAGTGTGAGGATTCATCACAGTTGCTGACATTATAACCAAGATATTTAAAGGTGCGGACGTTTTTAATATTAGTGCCGCCAAGGGAAATGATACTTGGTTTACATTTGATATCCTCATTGACGTTAAAAGCCATTGTTTCTGTTTTGACATATGATATTTGTAAACCAAAGCGGGTGTAGGTCTTATCATACAACTGAAGAATATTCTGAAGCTCCTCGATGGATCCAGCGAGTATGGCCTGATCATCTACGTATAGAATCTCTGTTATGCAACCCTCTCCTGATGCTCGTGCTTTCGTACGCATTTCCCGTGTGGATACCTCATTTGGAATGCAATATCTGAACTTGAAGCCTGTATCTGGGTACAGTTTTGATATCTCATGCTGTGCAATCCTGACAACAAAGTCCATATAGATATTAAAAACTGATGGCGATTCTAGGGCACCTTGTCTTGCGGTGAATGTTTGTTTTCATGCCGCCGAGCTATTTTTATGTATTTTATTTTTTTAAAGGACTTGTCTGTAGGTGTGTGTGTTTTATGTTTACAACACATAGGTCTACATTAGCGCACGTGCGCTTGTGTGGTTATCTCTGGCCATGCCCCTGCGTGAAAGTTACGCAGTATCACTGTCCTGTCCGTGGTAATAATCAGAACCGGCTCTGTAATGATAATGCGCTCGTTCTTCTCTCCCTCTGTGGTCGGATGTGTTGAGCGATGTGAGCGTGGGCCTTGCGCAGCTACGCTGAGCCAAACGCAACCTATCGTAGGCTTCTAGGCTAATTACGCGCTTACACTGTAAATGCTTGACACGTATTGCAAATAAAATAAGAGTGTTTTCCTGGCCAACGGTAAGGGTAGGGTTGACAGGTAGCCTATGAGGGGCCTAGCCCCTGGGCCACGGATGTTGATAAAGTGCCCCTGCGGACATGGAGGAGACCGAGGAACCTGTGGTGGACGACCCTGCAGAAAACGCAATTTCTTCCAGTAATGAAGTGCACCCCTGGCCCTACATACGTGATCACTTCAGCTTCGTAGAGAAAAGGGGTGACAGTTTGATTATGCAATGCAGATTATGTGTGCCCAAGAAGACAACCATTGCGGCATACAAAAATTCGACGTCTAATCTGCGCAAGCATGTTGAGGTAAATATTGTCATTGGCATCATAATCACGGGTGCAGATAGAGGGTGGGACGGGTGGGATTCGTCCCACCCAGATTTAAATTCACCTCGTTCGGTCCCCCCCACTTATAGGGAGGAAAAAACGTCTATGCTGTCTTTCTTTGCATAAGGCAAACCTCACGGAAAAATCAAAAGACTAATTACCATTCGGTTTATTGAGGTGCACAGCAGTATATACATAGTTGCAACAACTCACATAAAACAAAACAAAGACTGATATTCGGTTGGTTGAGCTGCGCAGACTGCACAGGTTTCGAGCTCGAGCTTGGTTGCTATGGTTACCCACAACAAGTTTGACAGGCATATCGGGATTGGGGTTGGTTTGCTGGCAGCTTTGTCCCCCCCAGTTTTTTGTTCTCCCTAGTTCAAAAAATGTATCTGCGCCCCTGATCATAATGTTTCCTTTCCATAGTAAAACCGACAATAGGCTGGTTATATTCCAAAAATAGTGGATGGCATTGCTAATGTTGAAGTAGCAACCTGTTGGTACTGTAACATAACGGTAACTAGTCTGTTATTCAGTTGGCTAATCATGCAAGCAAGTTAGCTCGCCAACCTGACGTGATCAGTCCTCCTACCATTCTACGGTACATCCAACAGGCCAGAAAGGAATACTAAGCAAAACAAATAATGTTTGAATTGAATTGTTCAATAACACACAGTGCACACAGGCAAGCTACGAGATTTCGGTGCAACATTTCACTTTCATATTTCGTGTACAATGCTTTGTGTGTGGTCAGGGCGATGTAAACGACATGACTGTGTGTATTGACCTTTTTTGTTTGTCTCAGTTTTAATGCAGCATTATCCTAAGCATTCAATTTGATACACTTCCTTTAAATAAAACATCTGGGTTGAGATGTACATATATCCTTGTTTCCTCTTCTTTTTCATTTTTGCACAACACAATGGAGGCAGAAAACACCCATTGTTAAAAGTAATGTTTTACTTTTACTCAAAGTACATTTTAAATGATCTACTTTTTACTTTTACTTGAGTAGAATTTTGGTCTGGTAATTTTACTTGTACTTAAGTAAAATTTCATCAGAGTAACAGTACTTGTACTTGAGTATAATATTTTAGTACTCTTTCCACCTCTGGTCGTGACCTTGGTCTGGACCTCCCAAAGTCAATGACCAGCTCCTTGGTCTTCGAGGTGTTGAGCTGCAGATGGTTCCTGTTGCACCAAATGGCAAAGTCCCTCACCAGGCTCCTATACTCCTCTCTGTCGTCCCTGATTTTCCCCATGATGGCTGTGTCATCAGTGAAGTTCTGAATGTGACACAGCTCCGAGTTGTAGCAGAAGTCCCCGGTGTACAGGGTGAAGAGAAGAGGGGCCAGCACCGTGCCCTGGGGTGCTCTGGTGCTGCTAATCACAGTGTCAGTTGTGATGTCCTTCAGCCTGATGTACTGCAGCCTGTTGGTGAGGTAGCTGGAGATCCAGGTGACCAGGCAGGGGTCCACTCGTATCCTGTTCAGTTTGTCCTGAAGCATAAGGGGCTGGATGGTGTTGAAGGCACTCGAGAAGTCCAAGAAGAGGATCCTCACTGTGCCATTTCCCTTATCCAGATGTGAGTGGGCTCGGTGTAGCAGGTAGAGGATGGCGTCTTCCACACCAACACCTGCCCAGTAAGCAAACTGCAGACAGGCAATGTTGTCAAATACACTACTGTGAAACAAAGTTAATGAAACCTTCAATGATGGCGTCACTCACTCAGGCCCCGTCTCGTCCAGAAGGAATGATCTAAAGTGTGCAATAAATGTTTCAACCTATATACACTACATACAAGCTATAAGCTATATACACCCTAAGAATACTGACCTATTTGTCAGAAAGAATCCTAAACGGCGACCAAGAAGAAGCAATTTTTGTTGAACTGCTCCTTAAGGCTTAATTAGTCCATAACTTAATTAATAATTGTAATGAAGTAAATCTGGGTAGAAGTTCTATGCACCCTAGGTACCCCTACCTTCATGCCAGAAAGAATCAAAATCAGTGAAGAATTGAGGGAGAAGAAGTGATTTGTGTGGAAACTGCTCATTAGGGATTGATTAATTACTCCATATTTTCATTATTAATTGCAAATATGCAAATTTGGATAGAAATTATATGCACCCCAGGCAGATCTACCTACCTTCCTGCCAAAAAGAATAAAATCAGTGAAGAATTGAGAGAGAAGAAGTGATTTTCGTGAAATACGGTATGGATGATGGATGACGGATGGACGACGGACAACACATGATGACATAAACTCATCACCTATTGGCCGGATGAGCTAATAATACAAAAAATCAGTCTATCATGTTGCCAAGAAATGATAAGAAACTATCCTGAACAACATTTTATTTCTCGAAATCTTAAACTTACAAGTACAGTTGTGACTGTTACAAAAATACTGACATGGAAGACTCCTTCAAAAATGCTAAATAAACATCTTCGCTCCCCCCCCCAAAAAAAAAATCATATCAAAGCTTACACACACTTTCAATCCATTCATATGGAGCATTCACCAAAAAAATGCCCCTTTTTAAGTCAATACAAAGGAACGTGCTAGTACGCTAACATTTTAGATGCAGATTCATATCTCATCTCATTATCTCTAGCCGCTTTATCCTTCTACAGGGTCGCAGGCAAGCTGGAGCCTATCCCAGCTGACTACGGGCGAAAGGCGGGGTACACCCTGGACAAGTCGCCAGGTCATCACAGGGCTGACACATAGACACAGACAACCATTCACACTCACATTCACACCTACGGTCAATTTAGAGTCACCAGTTAACCTAACCTGCATGTCTTTGGACTGTGGGGGAAACCAGAGCACCCGGAGGAAACCCACACGGACAACATGCAAACTCCACACAGAAAGGACCTCGCCGGCCACGGGGCTCAAACCCGGACCTTCTTGCTGTGAGGCGACAGCGCTAACCACTACACCACCGTGCCGCCCCATGGATTCATATAAACAATGCAAATAGGAACAGTGTGGAGGAATAGTATCATATAAAACTCTTAAAATACATTTTATAACTTTTCTCCAGCAACTCCATTAAGTGAGGCTGAGGTAGTTTTCAAATAAACTTTTTTTTTTTTTAATGAATAGAAACAGCTCTCAGTTTCATACAAATCAGTTCTGCACCCTAAATATAATAGATCTATATATTGTTTGATGGGTGGCACGGTGGTGTAGTGGTTAGTGCTGTCGCCTCACAGCAAGAAGGTCCTGGGTTCGAGCCACGGGACCAGCGAGGGCCTTTCTGTGTGGAGTTTGCATGTTCTCCCAGTGTCCGTGTGGGTTTCCTCCGGGTGCTCCGGTTTCCCCCACAGTCAAAAGACATGCAGGTTAGGTTAACTGGTGACTCTAAATTGACCGTAGGTGTGAGTGTGAATGGTTGTTTGTGTCTGTGTGTCAGCCCTGTGATGACCTGGCGACTTGTCCAGGGTGTACCCTGCCTTTCGCCCATAGTCAGCTGGGATAGGCTCCAGCTTGCCTGCGACCCTGTAGAAGGATAAAGCGGCTAGAGATAATGAGATGAGATATTGCTTGATGGATTCAGTGTAAGTTAGCGAGCTAAACCCTGGTGCGTGTCAGTGTGATTAGCCGTTTCCAAAGTGGTAGCTGTATTCCAGCAGATACACACGAATATATATAACAGCATTAACACATTACAGCAAACAAAATCTAGCAAACCACCTAACAATGCTAACATTTTGTAAACGAAGAAGTCACATTAAGAATTGCGTCCTAGAAGTTCTGTCCGAGAATTTTATGTTCCATAACATGTCAAGACTCTGTAAATCTGTAAGAGGAACTGAAAAATACATTTCGTGAAGTCTGTGAACGTTTTAATCACATGGTATTTCTCTTTACCTAAGTAGCTAACGAGCTCAGCCTGAGGGAAAAGAATAATCCGCTAACTTCAACTGCCTAGCTAACATAGTTTACATTTTGTCACCTAAAAAAAACCCATAAAACTTTAGTCCCCTGCTATTTTTTTCTCCCAAGAGCACTTTTGCTGTAATGTGTTAATGCGTAGCAGATACACACTAACATGTACAACATTAACAGCCTTAACACATTAACACATTACAGCAAAAGTGCTCTTGGGGGAAAAAAATAGCAGGGCATTAAAATTTTCGGCTTTTTTTTTTTTGAGGTGACAAAATGTAAACTAGGCGGCATGGTGGTGCAGTGGTTAGCGCTATCGCCTCACAGTAAGAAGGTCTGGGTTTGAGCCCCATGGCCGGCGAGGGCCTTTCTGTGCGGAGTTTGCATGTTCTCTCTGTGTGGGTGTGCTCCAGTTTCTGTAATGTGTTAAAGCTGTTATACACATTCGTGTGTATCTGCTGGAATACAGCTACTGCTTTGGAAACGGCTAATTACACTGACACGCACCAGGGTTTAGCTCGCTAACTTACACTGAATCCATCAAACAATATATAGCTTTATTATATTTAGGGTGCAGAACTGATTTGTGTGAAACTGAGAGCTGTTTCTATTCATTAAAAAAAAAGTTTATTCGAAAACTACCTCAGCCTCACTTAATGGAGTTGCTGGAGAAAAGTTATAAAATGTATTTTAAGAGTTTTATATGATACTATTCCTCCACACTGTTCCTATTTGCATTGTTTATATGAATCCGCGGGGCGGCACGGTGGTGTAGTGGTTAGCGCTGTCGCCTCACAACAAGAAGGTCCGGGTTCGAGCCCAGCGGCCGCCAAGGGCCTTTCTGTGCGGAGTTTGCATGTTCTCCCCGTGTCCGCGTGGGTTTCCTCCGGGTACTCCGGTTTCCCCCACAGTCCAAAGACATGCAGGTTAGGTTAACTGGTGACTCTAAATTGACCGTAGGTGTGAATGTGAGTGTGAATGGTTGTCTGTGTCTATGTGTCAGCCCTGCGATGACCTGGCGACTTGTCCAGGGTGTACCCCGCCTTTCGCCCGTAGTCAGCTGGGATAGGCTCTAGCTTGCCTGCGACCCTGTAGAACAGGATAAAGCGGCTAGAGATAATGAGATGAGATGAGATATTGGCTCATTTGAAATTTCATGACAGCAACACATCTCAAAAAAGTTGGGACAGGGGCAATAAGAGGCTGGAAAAGTTAAAGGTACAAAAAAGGAACAGCTGGAGGACCAAATTGCAACTCATTAGGTCAATTGGCAATAGGTCATTAACATGACTGGGTATAAAAAGAGCATCTTGGAATGGCAGCGGCTCTCAGAAGTAAAGATGGGAAGAGGATCACCAATCCCCCTAATTCTGCGCCGACAAATAGTGGAGCAATATCAGAAAGGAGTTCGACAGTGTAAAATTGCAAAGAGTTTGAACATATCATCATCTACAGTGCATAATATCATCAAAAGATTCAGAGAATCTGGAAGAATCTCTGTGCGTAAGGGTCAAGGCCGGAAAACCATACTGGGTGCCCGTGATCTTCGGACCCTTAGACGGCACTGCATCACATACAGGCATGCTTCTGTATTGGAAATCACAAAATGGGCTCAGGAATATTTCCAGAGAACATTATCTGTGAACACAATTCACCGTGCCATCCGCCGTTGCCAGCTAAAACTCTATAGTTCAAAGAAGAAGCCGTATCTAAACACGATCCAGAAGCGCAGACGTCTTCTCTGGGCCAAGGCTCATTTAAAATGGACTGTGGCAAAGTGGAAAACTGTTCTGTGGTCAGACGAATCAAAATTTGAAGTTCTTTATGGAAATCAGGGACGCCGTGTCATTCGGACTAAAGAGGAGAAGGACGACCCAAGTTGTTATCAGCGCTCAGTTCAGAAGCCTGCATCTCTGATGGTATGGGGTTGCATTAGTGCGTGTGGCATGGGCAGCTTACACATCTGGAAAGACACCATCAATGCTGAAAGGTATATCCAGGTTCTAGAGCAACATATGCTCCCATCCAGACGACGTCTCTTTCAGGGAAGACCTTGCATTTTCCAACATGACAATGCCAAACCACATACTGCATCAATTACAGCATCATGGCTGCGTAGAAGAAGGGTCCGGGTACTGAACTGGCCAGCCTGCAGTCCAGATCTTTTACCCATAGAAAACATTTGGCTCATCATAAAACGGAAGACACGACAAAAAAGACCTAAGACAGTTGAGCAACTAGAGTCCTACATTAGACAAGAATGGGTTAACATTCCTATCCCTAAACTTGAGCAACTTGTCTCCTCAGTCCCCAGACGTTTACAGACTGTTGTAAAGAGAAAAGGGGATGTCTCACAGTGGTAAACATGGCCTTGTCCCAACTTTTTTGAGATGTGTTGTCTCATCTCATTATCTCTAGCCACTTTATCCTTCTACAGGGTCACAGGCAAGCTGGAGCCTATCCCAGCTGACTATGGGCGAAAGGCGGGGTACACCCTGGACAAGTCGCCAGGTCATCACAGGGCTGACACATAGACACAGACAACCATTCACACTCACAGTCAATTTAGAGTCACCAGTTAACCTAACCTGCATGTCTTTGGACTGTGGGGGAAACCAGAGCACCCGGAGGAAACCCACGCAGACACAGGGAGAACATGCAAACTCCACACAGAAAGGCCCTCGCCAGCCCCGGGGCTCGAACCCAGGACCTTCTTGCTGTGAGGCGACAGCGCTAACCACTACACCACCGAGATGTGTTGTTGTCATGAAATTTAAAATCACCTAATTTTTTTCTTTAAATGATACATTTTCTCCGTTTAAACATTTGATATGTCATCTATGTTCTATTCTGAATAAAATATGGAATTTTGAAACTTCCACATCATTGCATTCCGTTTTTGTTTACAATTTGTACTTTGTCCCAACTTTTTTGGAATCAGGGTTGTGTATATATATATATATATATATTTACAGTTGTCTCATCTCATCTCATTATCTCTAGCCGCTTTATCCTTCTACAGGGTCGCAGGCAAGCTGGAGCCTATCCCAGCTGACTACGGGCGAAAGGCGGGGTACACCCTGGACAAGTCGCCAGGTCATCACAGGGCTGACACATAGACACAGACAACCATTCACACTCACATTCACACCTACGGTCAATTTAGAGTCACCAGTTAACCTAACCTGCATGTCTTTGGACTGTGGGGGAAACCGGAGCACCCGGAGGAAACCCACGCGGACACGGGGAGAACATGCAAACTCCACACAGAAAGGCCCTCGCCGGACCCGGGGTTCGAACCCAGGACCTTCTTGCTGTGAGGCGACAGCGCTAACCACTACACCACCGTGCCGCCCTATTTACAGTTGTGTTCACAATTATTCAACCCCCACTGAAATTAAGTGTTTTGGCCAGTTTGACATTGATTTTGATCATTTCAGTCATCTTATTTACAATTAAATCAAAGAGGCACTTGTAAATTAGACAAATATAACATAACATTTATAATAAAATGACCACAAATGTCTTTTCTGTGCTCACATCATTATCAGTTTTATTCAACCCCCAAGTGACATTCATTCTTAGTACTTAGTACAACATCCTTTTCCAGTTATAACATCTTTCAAGCGTGAAGCATAGCTTGACACAAGTGTCTTGCAGCAACCAACGGGTATCTTAGCCCATTCTTCATGGGCAAAAGCCTCCAGTGCAGTCACATTCTTAGGCTTGCGCACTGCAACTGCCTTCTTTAGGTCCCACCAGAGGTTCTCAATTGGATTTAAGTCTGGTGACTGCGATGGCCACTCCAGAATGTTCCAGCCCTTCATCTTCAACCATGCTCTAGTGGACTTGGATGTGTGCTTAGGATCATTGTCCTGTTAAAAGGTCCAACGTCTCCCAAGCCGCAGGTTTGTGACAGACTCCATCACATTTTCTTCCAAGATTTCCTGGTACTGAAGAGAATTCATGGTACCCTGCACATGATGAAGCTTCCCTGTACCATTAGAAGCAAAACAGCCCCAAAGCATAATTGACCCCCTGCCATGCTTCACAGTAGGCAAGGTGTTCTTTTCTTCATAGGCCTGGTTCTTCCTCCTCCAAACATAGCACTGGTCCATGGGCCCAAACAGTTCTAATTTAGTTTCATCAGTCCACAGAACACTTTCCCAAAACTTTTGTGGCTTGTCCACATGACTTTTGGCATACTGCAGTCGACTTTTCTTATTCTTTGGAGTCAGCAAGGGGGTGCGCCTGGGAGTTCTGGCATAGAGGCCGTCTTTACACAGTGTGCGCCTTATTGTCTGTGCTGAAACCACAATGCCCACATCTGACAGATCTTTTTTCAGTTCCTCACCAGTCACACGGGGATTTTTATCCACCTGGCGGTTCAGATAGCGCACAGCAGTCGCCGTCAGGATCTTCTTTCTGCCACGACCAGGTAGCGTTTCCACTGTGCCCTTTGCCTTGAATTTACAGATGATGCTTCCGATAGTATCTCTTGGAATGTTTAACATTTTGGAAATCTTCTTATATCCATTGCCATTCTTGTGAAGAGAAATAACCTCTTCTCTTGTCTTCTGGGACCATTCTCTTGCCTTCACCATGTTTGTCAACACACCAGTAAATGTCTAGAAGGAGCTGAGTATCACAGTCCTTTTAAATCTGCCTAATTGGTGCTTATTATGCTTGATTGATGCTCGTTGACATCCACAGGTGTTTTCAATACCTGATTGAAAACACTTGAATGAACCTCTGTTCTTAAGAGTGGTAGTCTTAAAGGGGTTGAATAATTGTGTCAATGAAGAAATCACAAAAAGGTCATTTTTAATACTTTATTACAAAAGCAATTGATGTCATTTTAGGCCCTGTCCACACGGCAACGGATTCAGGTGACTCCGATACAATTGCTTATCGTTTAGGCCTGGCGTCCACATGGCACCGGCGTTTTGGGTGCCCAAAACGCAATCTTTTTGAGAACGGGTTCCAGAATGGAAAGATCTGGCAACGTTGCCGTTGTGAAGTCGTCTGGATGAGTAGAACGGATTTGTTTACGATGACGTCACAACCACATGACTGTGAGTGCTTCACGCCGGGTAGAAGTGTAACGAACTCGATGCGAGTTGTCAACAAATCCTATAACTTGGTTCATGAAACGCGCTTACAAAATATTTTCACTGTGAATATTTATTGTGTAATGGTGCAAAGTGAGAGAGAGAGAGAGAGAGAGAGAGAGAGAGACTCTGCCCTTAGGGCAGAGTCAATCCCGCCAGCAAAAATAGGGAAAAAAAGGAGCGATCTCACCTCTTCAGATGATGGTTTAAGTCCTACAATACATTCCTCAAAAAGGGCGTAGAAGAGCAAATTAATCCATCAACATGTAGCATTCAATTTATTCCGGACCATTAAAGACTCCGCCTTCCGCGTAGAATCATACGTCATCCTCGCTGCCATATTGGATAGGTCAAAGCGGAGATTAAAGATTAGCTGCGTTTAACTGTACCAACAGGTTTGCCGTCCAAACGAGATCACATGGGATTACCTTTCACAGGTGAGACTGGAAAAATACTTTTCATTGTATTTGGTCATTATAATGTAATTTTCCGAACAGATTTTCCTGACTTTGTGGCTAATATGAAGTCTCGCGCATAATAGTTTATGCGCATGCGTCCTTACTTCTTCTATTGTTCTGGTGTCTCCGAAGGGACCGTCTTACAGCGCCCCTAGAGGTGTGGCATGTGTATTGCATCGTTTTCAGCAAGCGTTGCGTTGCCATATGGACCTGATATTTTACTGATCGTTGCCCATTTGGACATGATATATTTTTAAATAACATCTCATTGCCGTTGTCGTGTGGATGTAGCCTTAGTTGCATTTGGTTCTTTAACAAGTCCTTGTAAGATGTCATTATGAACACAATTACAAATGTACACTGAATTCCCTAAAACCCTTTACAGCATTGGGGGTTGAATAATTTTGAACACAACTGTGTGTATATATATATATATATATATATATATATATATATATATATATATATATACCACATATTACAAGTAGACATTTTATATTTTGGTTCGAGGAATGACATGCAACCTTTGACCTGGAGTTTCATGTGGTTACAATGTCAATTGCCTTTTGACATTTCTTGGCAAACTACAAAACTAGAAATGAATACAAACAACAATAAATGATTAACAAAATGTGATCTATGAAAATACTTAGAAAGTGGGTAGAAAGTGGAACAAAAAGATTTTCTGATGCAGGTTAAATACTATCAGTTCATTTCTTTACAAACATTATTCCTCATTTACGTAAACACTGACATCCATATAATTAAAAAAGATATTTTGTACTAAATGTAAGTCCATGTAAAACAAATTTTAAATAAAAACTATGTTTTGTTAACTTAATACCACATATCAATTATTTATTTTTATAAATGATCATCTGGGTGTCGATAACTGTGGACAAAGGTGTCGATAATTGTGGAACGGTGTCACATGATCTGATACGCTAAGTAATCGGGAATCAACTCATTTTTTTTTCCAGTGGAAGTTTAAGTAATTATTCATGCACAAGTTATGTATTGAAAGTCTTTTCTAATTTTGCAACGGCCAAAAGAGCGTTAAGGTGTCGATGATTGTAGCCGCCGCACTACTATGTGATTAAAACACTCACATCCTTCATTAAATGTATTTTTCATACAGGTGTCGATAATTGTGGAACAGTGTCACATGATCTGATACGCTAAGTAATCGGGAATCAACTCATTTTTTTTTCCAGTGGAAGTTTGAGTAATTATTCATGCACAAGTTACGTATTGAAAGTCTTTTCTAATTTTGCAATGGCCAAAAGAGCGTTAAGGTGTCGATGATTGTAGCCGCCGCTCTACTATGTGATTAAAACACTCACATCCTTCATTAAATGTATTTTTTAGTTGGTCTTACAGATTTACAGAGGCTTGATATTGTGGAACATGAAATTCTAGGACACGGCTTCTAGGATGCAATTCTTAATGTGACTTTTTTGTTTAGCATTGTTAGGTGGTTTGCTAGATTTTGTATTATAGAATCAGGGGCTAATGTGACAAAAATAATTACAAAAAAAACTGAAAGCAAATTCAATCAATGTGTAATCTGGCATGTTAGCAGGTACTGGGTATTATGAGTTCCTGCATGTTTCAAATCAAGTTTCAGTTTTGCAGACGATGATGAAATGACTCATTTTTTCCGTTTCAGGAAACCACTTGTTCTTGCCACATTTGCATTGTTCATTTTAGAGCTGAACTGTGTTGTATAACATTATTTACAACACTGAAATTAATATTGTATCTCTATATAAAACATTTAAACCTTTTTTTCCCCTTTTTTTTCAAAGCTTCATGGACTATGACCAAACCTAATATTAGACTAAATATTTTATTTATTGTTCATTCATCTTCAGTATCAGTTTTATTCTGTTTATAGTGGACCGACAGGTGTGAGACACTGAGTGTGATCAGAGTCCATCATACAGTGTGTGGGCACCATGATATGCACACACATTCACAGACTTATTCACACATAGGGGCATATAGCCTATGTGCCCCATAGCTAAATATACACAGTCGAGGGAAAAAGAAATACACAGTCCTTCAATTCTATGTTTTTATTCATCAGGGAATGCAGTCCTCACCAACTTCTGTAAACAAACTAGCAAGGCAAGGCAAGTTAATTTATATAGCGCATTTCGTACACAGTGGCAGTTCAATGTGCTTTACAGAGGTAAAAGCAAAACAGTAAACAATAGAAAATAAAATTACATAAAATAAAGGGGAAGAAGAGAGAAAAAATAAGAAGAATTAAACAATAGTAGAAATAAAATAATAAAATGAAGTAAAAATTCAGTAAAAAAAACCCAGCAGAATAAAATAGAATAAAAGTTAAGTAAAGTTTAAAACATGCAGAGACTGTAAAAGTTAAGTAAAGTTTAAAACATGTAAAGATGGTATTTATCGGTTAGCAGAAAGCATCTGAGAACAGCTTGGTCTTTAGTCTAGATTTGAAGCTGCCAACAGCAGGAGCATTTTTGATGTCCTCTGGCAGTTGGTTCCATAGCTGTACTGCATAGTAGCTAAAAGCTGCTTCACCACACTTTGTTTTAACAACAGGTTTTACCAGTTAATTTTGCTGCTGCGATCTGGTAGATCTGATTGGGTTAGGCCTCTGCAACGTCTCAGAGAGGTAACTGGGCCCTGTACCATTTAGAGATTTGTACACCAGCAGCAATGCTTTAAAGTCAATTCTGTAGCTTACTGGAAGCCAGTGAAGGGACCTTAGAATTGGAGTAATGTGTTCTGTTCTTTTTGTTCTTGTGAGAACCCTGGCCGCTGTATTTTGAACCAGCTGAAGTCCTTTGATGGTCTTTTTTGGCAGGCCTGTGAAAAGGCCATTGCAGTAATCAACCCTACTAGAGATGAAGGCATGTATAAGTTTTTCCAGATCATTTTTTTGACGTACAGTGGTGCTTGAAAGTTTGTGAGCCGTTTAGAATTTTCTATATTTCTGCATAAATATGACCTAAAACATCATCAGATTTTCACACAAGTCCTAAAAGTAGACAAAGAGAACCCAGTTAAACAAATGAGACAAAAATATTATACTTGGTCATTTATTTATTGAGGAAAAGGATCCAATATTACATATCTGTGAGTGGCAAAAGTATGTGAACCTCTAGGATTAGCAGTGAATTTGAAGGTGAAATTAGAGTCAGGTGTTTTCAATCACTGGGATGACAATCAGGTGTGAGTGGGCACCCTGTTTTATTTAAAGAACAGGGATCTATCAAAGTCTGATCTTCACAACACATGTTTGTGGAAGTGTATCACGGCACAAACAGAGGAGATTTCTGAGGACCTCAGAAAAAGTGTTGTTGATGCTCATCAGGCTGGAAAAGATTACAAAACCATCTCTAAAGAATTTGGACTCCACCAATCCACAGTCAGACAGATTGTGTACAAATGGAGGAAATTCAAGACGGTTGTTACCCTCCCCAGGAGTGGTCAACCAACAAAGATCACTCCAAGAGCAAGGCATGTAATAGTCAGCGAGGTCATAAAGGATCCCAGGGCAACTTCCAAGCAACTGAAGGCCTCTCTCACATTGGCTAATGTTAATGTTCATGAGTCCACCATCAGGAGAACACTGAACAACAATGGTGTGCATGGCAGGGTTGTAAGGAGAAAACCACTGCTCTCCAAAAAGAACATTGCTGCTCATCTGCAGTTTGCTAAAGATCATGTGGACAAGCCAGAAGGCTATTGGAAAAATGTTTTGTGGACGGATGAGACCAAAATAGAACTTTTTGGTTTAAATGAGAAGCGTTATGTTTGCAGAAAGGAAAACACTGCATTCCAGCATAAGAACCTTATCCCATCTGTGAAACATGGTGGTGGTAGTATCATGGTTTGGGCCTGTTTTGCTGCATCTGGGCCAGGACGGCTTGCTATCATTGATGGGACAATGAATTCTGAAATATACCAGCGAATTCTAAAAGAAAATGTCAGGACATCTGTCCATGAACTGAATCTCAAGAGAAGGTGGGTCATGCAGCAAGACAACGACCCTAAGCACACAAGTCGTTCTACCAAAGAATGGTTAAAGAAGAATAAAGTGAATGTTTTGGAATGGCCAAGTCAAAGTCCTGACCTTAATCCAATTGAAATGTTGTGGAAGGACCTGAAGCGAGCAGTTCATGTGAGGAAACCCACCAACATCCCAGAGTTGAAGCTGTTCTGTACGGAGGAACGGGCTAAAATTCCTCCAAGCCGGTGTGCAGGACTGATCAACAGTTACCGCAAACGTTTAGTTGCAGTTATTGCTGCACAAGGGGGTCACACCAGATACTGAAAGCAAAGGTTCACATACTTTTGCCACTCACAGATATATAATATTGGATCATTTTCCTCAATAAATAAATGACCAAGTATAATATTTTTGTCTCATTTGTTTAACTGGGTTCTCTTTATCTACTTTTAGGACTTGTGTGAAAATCTGATGATGTTTTAGGTCACATTCATGCAGAAATTTAGAAAATCCTAAAGGGTTCACAAACTTTCAAGCACCACTGTAAGTCCTCTTAGTTTGGAAATGTTTTTAGGTGATAAAATGCCGATTTAGTGATTGCTTTCATGTGACTGTCAAAGTTTAGCTCGCTGTCAATGCAAACACCAAGATTTTTAACCATATCTTTTGTTTTAATCCCCTTTGTGTCAAGAATAGTGGTAATCCTGAGTCTTTCATCTTTTTTCCCAAATAGAATTACTTCTGTTTTATCTGTGTTCAGCTGAAGAAAATTTTGTGACATCCAGTAGCCAACTAGCCAACACAATGTAAAAATACAACCTCAACACATCAGACACAGGCAGGACGGTGTGTTGAAATTGAAATTAAAATTTGAAACAAAGATTTGTACATAGTTTTTGACCTGGATTGCACTCAGCAGCACATTATTTGATGTTTTACCTCATGAATTTTTTTTCCTCCAAAATAAACACATTTCAATTTAGATTTTTGTAACACATTTAAAAAAAAAGTTGCAATGGTAAAGTATTTATCACTTTATAATGCTGCTGTTCCTTCTCACAACATTTAAAAGATGTTTTGGGACTGAAGACACCAAGTGATGAAGTGTTTCAGGTGTTTTTTTTTTTTTGTCTCATTCTTCCTGTAAACAAGTCTTAAGGTGTTCAGCAGTATGAGGTTGTCACTGTCATATTTTTCATTTCAAAATTGCCCACACATTCTCTATTGGGGACAGAGGGGACACACCGTCTTCTTCCACAGCCATGCCTTTGTAATGTGTGCAGAATGTGGGTTTGCATTGTCTTGTTGAAATCTCCCTGGGAAAGATGTTGCTCCAAAACCTCAAGTAATGTTCCATCACAGAAGTGTACGTAAGTTACCTTTGACACAACCACTGACACAACCCCATATCATGACACACCCTGGGTTTTGGACTTGTTGCTGGTAACAGTCTGGATGGTCCTCTTTGTATTTGGTCTGGAGCACATGGTGTCCATTTCTTACAAAAACAGACCTGGAATACTGATTCGTCTGACCACAATACATGTTTCTACTGTCTGATGGTCCAACCCAGATGCCGCCGAACCCAAAGAAGTTGACAGCGCTTCTGGACACAGTTAACATAAGCCGTCCTTTGTGCACAGTAAAGTTTTAACTGGCATTTGTGGATGCAACTCTGTATTGTAGCTTGACAAAGGTTTGCCAAAGTAATCCCAAGCCCATGTAGTTATATCAGCTATAGATGAATGATGGTTCTTGATGCAGTGCCATCTGAGGGATCGGAGATCGCGGGTGTTCAGATTAGGCTTGAGCCCTTGCTCTTTCATCTCATCTCATTATCTCTAGCCGCTTTATCCTTCTACAGGGTCGCAGGCAAGCTGGAGCCTATCCCAGCTGACTATGGGCGAAAGGCGGGGTACACCCTGGACAAGTCGCCAGGTCATCACAGGCCCTTGTCTTTACACACTGAAATTCCTCCAGATTCATTGAATTGTTTAATGATATTATGCACTGTAGAGGGTCAAATATCCAAATCCCTTTTATACCTTTCTTTGAGGAACATTGCTTTTAAACATTTCAACAATATTCTCATGTATTTGTTGACAAACTGGAGATCCTCAGCCCATCTTTGCTCCTCAAAAACGAGGCCTTCCCTGGATACTGATTTTGTACTGAATCATGATTACAATCAGCTGTTGACATCACCTGTTTCAAATCGCATCATTATTTGATTGTTTTACCTCATAGCTAGAACTAAACTGCCTCTGTCCCATCTTTTTGTGGAATGTGTTGCAGGCCTGAAATGCTGGAATGGACGTATATTAACCAATGAAATTAAGTTAACCAGACAAAAACATGAAATATCTTGGGTCCGTACTGTTTGCAATGAAATACAAGTCAAAGTAAATTTAGAAATCACTGCTTTCATTTCATTTTTTTAATTTGTATTTTTGATACCGTCCCAACGTTTTCTGATGTGGGCTTGTATCTTTACAACATTGCTTCAGATAATTGCTGTTTGGGGCATTATTTTATGCACAATTCTCTTAAGATCTCAGCTCAGTAGTATCACTGGTTGAGGTCTGAACTTTTAATTGGACATTACAACACCTTGATTTCTTTCTTCCTTAACCGATGGTGATTTGCTGGTGTGCTTGTGATCATCGTCCTGTTGCATGACCCAATTTCAGCCTGTCTTAATCTGCTGGACAGATGGCCTCAAATTTGCTTCGAGAACATTCTGGTATAAAGTGCAATAAGAGTTCATTGTTTTTTCAATGACTGCAAGGTACCCAGGTCCTGTGGCTATAAAACAAAATCACATCATCACCCCTTCACCACCATGCTTCACAGTTGGTATGATGTGTTTGTGGTGATATGCTGCATTCATTTTTCCCCCAAAATGGTGCTGTGTACGATTACCAAACATCTCCATCTTGTTTGTTTGTTTATTTATTTATTCGCACAAAAAACATAAACAGTGAAGTAATGAAATGAATAAAAAAAAGTGCAGGATGAGAGAAGAAGCCTAACAAGGCTTATGCTAAGCCCTCCTCCTTTAAACTAAACAAATATTATCACAATACTAATGAGATAATTCTCAAATTAATTAGAAGAACATAGATGTAACAAAAATCTAATACAGTTCAATGGATTGCAAAATAAGTGTAAGGGTTCCCCCAGCTGGAATGGTCAACTTCTCGAGATCAGTCCCCCCCGCGTACACCCAGAGCTCTGGGGGGTGGGTCGCAAAGAAAGACAGGAACCCCAAAGTAGTTCACATCTTTATTCGCAAGTCCCCCAACACAATGAGAGAATACAGGGTTTTTTATATTCACAGAGTGAAACCTTGGATCATTTCATATTAGCAGATGTTCTAATAGATATCAACATTTACGCACAACCTTAGGTCAGAGATAGCACAGTTCTGATAGAATGTTCCAAAAGATATCAATATTACGTCTCGAGCAATGTGTCTAGCTTAGACAGAAGGTCACACAGTAACACAGTTACACAGGAAACAGAAGGTCACAGAAGAATTCAGTGCCTTCTAGCTGAAATAGAACAGAACATTAAGAATAAAGCAGAATATTAAGAATAAATCCTTACAATTTTGTCACAAAATAAATTACTGCCTTCTTGGTCAAGAATAAATACTTATAATTATTTATCCTTACAAAGGAATAAAACCTTACAATAAGCATCTCATTCTCATTATCTCTAGCCGCTTTATCCTGTTCTACAGGGTCGGAGGCAAGCTGGAGCCTATCCCAGCTGACTACGGGCGAAAGGCGGGGTACACCCTGGACAAGTCGCCAGGTCATCACAGGGCTGACACATAGACACAGACAACCATTCACACCTGCAGTCAATTTAGAGTCACCAGTTAACCTAACCTGCATGTCTTTGGACTGTGGGGGAAACCGGAGCACCCGGAGGACACCCACGCGGACACGGGGAGAACATGCAAACTCCACACAGAAAGGCCCTCGCCGGCCACGGGGCTCGAACCTGGACCTTCTTGCTGTGAGGCGACAACGCTAACCACTACACCACCATGCCGCCCGAAAGTTATCATAGAGGTAAAATTCTTTAGGGAGAGAGGAAGATCATTCCATACATTGATACATTTGAATTTCACACTCATTTGGGCCAAGGAAGTTCTGAATAGGGGAATGTGTAATTGGGTGCTTTGGCAAGTTAGATTGTGAAACTGTGAACGAAAATTAAGAAAGCTGTCAAAAGTGTCAGGCAGATTGAGATTTATGAATTGAGCTGTGAAAAGAGCTAGTTGAAATCTGTTAATATTCAAAATCATAAGCTTTTCAAACAGCGGTGATGAGTGAGTGTAGTATCTGGAACCGGTGGCAATACGTACACATTTTTTTTGTAGTATTAATATAGGGTGAAGGGAAGTTCTGTAGGCGCATCCCCAAACAATATTACAATAGATGAGGTAAGGGTAGATTAAACTGTTATATATAGTAATAAGAGTTCTCTGTGTTAGAAAGTGTCTAATTTTTTCCATGATCCCGATAGTTTTTGAAATTTTATTTACTAGCATAGCAATGTGGGCCTTCCATGTCAATTGATTGTCAATCAGTATTCCTAGGAATTTTGCCTGACATTCTTGGGAGAGGGGAAGTTTCTTTAAGAAAATATTAGCATTTTTTCTATTGTACGTCTTGTTTTTACTACAAAAGATAAGGTAATACATCTTTTTAACATTAACGGACAACTTGTTGACTTCAAACCAAGTAATGACTTTTTCTAATTCTTGGTTGGCTAGTCGTATTAAAGAATCAAAGTCTGCGTGTGAAAGGAAAAGATTTGTATGGTCGGCAAATAAAATAAAAAAGATAATTGAAGATGCTTCAGCAAGGTCATTAACATAGATTAAAAACAATAAAGGTCCAAGAATTGATCCCTGAGGAACTCCACAATTTACTGGTTTGCATGATGATGTGATTTCATTAAGAGCAACATACTGTTGTCTGTCAGATAGGTAATTAATAAACCATTTAAGTGCCGTGTCATTAATGCCGTATTTTTTTAGCTTTTTAAGAAGAATAGAATGGTTTACCGTGTCAAACACTTTGGATAAGTCTAGAAAGATTCCTATGGTAAATTCTCTATTGTCAATAGCCGAAGTATTTCTATCCATTAATTGTATAAGTGCCATTGAGGTAGAGTATCCCTTTCTAAAACCATACTGGTGTTTGTACAGAATATAGTTTTGGTTTAAATGTTTCAAAAGATGATTGTATATTAATTTCTCGAGAATCTTAGATATGCAGGGTAGAAGTGAAATTGGGCGGTAATTATTAACTGAGGAAGAATCATTGCTTTTAAAAATAGGAATCACTTTTGCAATTTTATTTGATTTAGGCACCACGCCATTTTGAACTGATAAAGTTAAAATATTCATAAGAGGACAAATAATATGGGGGAAGGATATCGTTAATATTTTAGGACTAATTTCGTCGTGTCCAGCAGTGGAATCTTTCAGATTGCGTATTATATCTTTAACTTCGGCAGTGGAAGGTGGTTCAAAAGACGTCAATTGACTATTCAAATGAGTCTTGATGTAGTAATCGAGTGGATCTTTCGCCACGGTGGGAATTTTGCTTTCTAGGGTAGGGCCGATATTGACAAAAAAAATCATTAAATTCTTCGGATATCTTACTTTTATCTGTGATAATTTGGGAACCATTTTGTATTTTGTTTGGTCTCATTAGTCCAAAGGATATTGTTCCAGAACTTTTGTGGTTTGTTCGATTGCAATTTTGCAAACACAAGTTCTGCTCTCCATGTTCCTTTTGGAGAGAAGGGCTTTTTCCTAGCTCCCTTCCATGAAACCCACACTTCTTCAGTCTTTTTTGTTTCAGATTGTGCTGTCATGAACAAAACCATTTAATGTTCTTTCAGAGGCCTGTAAGTCACATTATGTACCTCTTGGGTTTTTCTTCATATCTCTGATCGTTAAATGGTCTGATCATGGACTAAATTTGCTGGGACGCTCACTCCTGAGAAGATTAGTACTGTCTTGAAGGCTGTCCATTTGTAAGCAGTTTTTCTCTCTGTAGAACGGTAAATTTCAAATTGTTTGGAGATGGCCTTTTAACCCTTCCTAGATTGGTGAGCAGCAACAGTTGCTTCTCCGAGGTCACGGTTGATGACCTTTCTTTTTGGCATGATGTAGACACACACGTGAGTGCTCCAGAACACCAAACTTCTGAACTAGGGCGTAATTTTGGGTAGGGACGCTAGGGACGTGTCCCTACCAATATTCAGCCGCTACTGTGTAATCACAATCAATAAAACCGATGTCCTAACCTGAGCAATGATTATATGGCACACAAAGGGTTAAATGTATGACACTGCTAATAATCCCCCCTCTAACGTAGATATACATTCTCTGATTAGCTACCTGTTTCTCGCCAACTTACATGGTTGGCTATCCCAGCTGTCACTCCATCTGCTGTAAAAGCAGCACACTTCCCACAGCAGCTGTGACTACCCGCCCATCAACCCCCCGTATCTCACACGCACACACCTGACCTACCCCATGCACCCCCCACTCTCCGTCAGCCTACAAATTGAGCTGGACTTCGATGTCCATGCATGCTTGCCCTACGACTCGCATGCTGACTTGAGTATCATGGATGACGGCCCCCCTCCCAAGAAACGAGACATTCGTTCATTCTTCTTCAAAGTCAAGAATGTAAGTGCAGGGTTTCCGTCGAGCTTTAAAAACTCAACAAAATCCTTTTGATGTATGGAAACCCTTCAAAAAAGTATTGCTGCGGCTCCTTAGGCAGGTTTAGCAACGTGACAGGACGCATCAGAGCTAGGCTACTGCATAGCTGCAGAGAAAAGGAATGCTGGAGCAATGTAACTTGGTGTTAGATAATATCCTCGATGAATGAATGTTAAATTTATAGACCTAATGGTTTTACAGAATGTAAGTAGTCAGATGTAGGCTACTGCATGGCCATGCAGATGTGCGACTTGCATTTCAGAATCAACAGCGTGACAGCCGCTGAGTCTGCTGCTGAGTCTGCTGCGTTCACCGTTTTACAGAAACCTCTTTCTACTACTACTAGGCTAGGCTAGATACAACAAATCCATGGTCCTTTACTGCCACCTACAGATGAATATTGGTAACTGCAGCATGAACATAAAAGAAGTCACAAGCACATCTGCAGTGAAAATCATAACACACGTTACAAACACAGAAACAGGCAACAAAAAGACATAATATGGAAAATGGAGGGGCAACAAAAAGACAAAAAAATGGGGGGTATACTACAAATGCAATACTAATGTAATCATAATCATGCTATAATAGGCAATCACTAAATTATATATCCAAATATCATTTTAACTAAATTTGAGCTTAATTACAGAATAGAAAATGCCACCAGTAGCACCTATTTATGAGTGTCTCAATAAGGCAGTCAGTGAATTTTGAGACACCCTCCCCCCATGTCAAACAATACAGATATTGAATTTAAAAAAAAACAATATTTAATGCTAAAAATGCTTAAAGTTTTTAATTCTTATTTTCATGTATTTCTGTGGAAGAGACTGCTTAAACACAAATTAGGAATTGTGTAGTGTAAAAGTAATAAATCATCAGATTCTAGCAATGTTGGGTTAGGTCCCTTGCTCAAGGGCACTTCAGCCATGGATGGAGATGCAACCCTGGGATCCAAAGACCAACTCCCTAACCATTAGGCCACGGCTGCCCTTGTTAACCCATAAAATCTGCATGACATGAAATTATGATTGCTAATGGAAAAAAAAAACACCTTTCGGAAGCTCTGCCTTGGATCACTTTTGTCTCCCTACCAATGTCAAAATCAAAGTTACTCCCTTGCTTCTGAATGATCTGCTTCTGAATGTTCAGTGGTGTAAGTGGTTAGCATGGTCGCCTCACATCAAGAATGTTCTGCATTTGAACCCAGCGGCTGGCGGGGACCTTTCTTTGTGGAGTTTGCATGGTTTGCCCGGGTTTCCCCCACAGTTCAAAGACACGCGGTTAGGTTAATATGGGACAGCCTTGGGCTGAGGTGCCCTTGAGCAAGGCACCTAACTCCCAACTGCTCCCCGGGGGCTGTTAGCATGGTTCCCCACTGCTCGGGGTATGTGTGTGTTCACTGCTTCAGATGGGTTAAATGCAGAGAGAAATTTCATAAGTGTGTGATGAATAAAGTTGTTGTTCTTCTTCTATAGAGGTAGGAACATGTCTTAATGATTAACCAATCTTGGCATTTCATTAGTAAAACCTGGCTGCTAATTATTCTCTTAATGTTTGTTGAAGTAGGAAGGGTATACTTATTTTTTTCCCACCTATTAGTTTACTTTTTTTGGGGGGCGGGGATGACCAGATATTGAAATCCTTTGTGTTTTTGTTGTTGTTGTTATCGTCACCTGAGGTTATTAGTTTGTTTATAGACGCTGGTGATGACCACACAATTGTTATTTAGGCCCTGATATATAAAAACATAGAATTGAAGGAGGGTGTACTTTCTTTTCCCCATGACCATAGGTATGACATACCGTATGTTAGGCACTACTTTGACATATGATTTAGGGGTTGTTTTTAGATTTTGGACATGATTAAGAACATAAGCAACTCGTGTTTTTTTTTTTTTTTTTTCACAAGGTCAATGTTTCAGTCTTACTCACAGCCCAACTAAAAAAAATTTTGGACCCCTTGGCAGCTGTCACCAAAATAACCCTAACTAACTGCTTGTTTTGCTCATCAGGGAAGAGCCAGTTTTGTCCCCAGTTCCTTAAAATTTATTCGAAAATGAGAAGTATGGCAATTAAGAATTCAAAAATCTTCACTGCAAAAAATTGAAAACTGAATTTGAGGAGAAAATTACTTAATACTAGTGAAATGATCTTGCTGCATTGGCAGATATTTTTACTTGATAAGACATCTTAGAATAAGTCGGTTGCAATCTAGAACTAAGTTTAATAATCTCATAATTGGTGTCTTGTATTCTTCTAATCGGAAATGTTAGATAGTTTCAACTATTTTCAAGATATTTTCACTTGCTAAGATATCATTTTTTGCAGTGTATTAATCAAAATGAATGTAGTGAGCAAGTTATGGAAATACAGTAGAGGGGGAAAAATGTACTGCCACCTAAAAGTTTTAATATTTTATTCAATATTCATTAAACACCTATAGTGGAGACATACATGATTACAAAAAAAAAAAGGCCAGCTTTAAATTTAAGCATTTTATTTCATATTTCAAGCATTTTAAATACAGGTGAAATAATACACAGAATTTATTCATGATTTTGTTTTACATGGCTTTTTTTTTAGACTCCTGCTGTCTAAAAGATAAATTGTAATTACAGGTCTTCAACTCCAACCCAACTATGTATGATCTATGGGTTGTAGGGCAAAAGTTGGGAGCATGGTGAAGGGCTAATTTCTGGGCCAGAAAAATGTAAGCAGAAAACATGTATAAATGAACAAACTAGTCAGCTCTGTCACATGGCAATGTCCCACTGCATAGTTTATTGAAAGTACAATGTACATTATAAAGTGTACAATTATTATGAGCATAGAAGCGCTTGTAAAAAATACACACATAACAAGTAAAAATTCTTGGTGCTGTATAAAGCATTTTATAGTACATAATGTTACAACAATTAACGATCAAAATATTTATAAAATATTTTGCATGGAAAGGTTTGACTACAATCCTTAAAGTAATATCTGTGAAAAGGTCTTTTTATGAAAACAAACTCATTTTTGATGATACTCTGATATATTGAACAAATGCAGAATAGGAAATCAAGAAACTATTTACAAATATAAAATATTTAAGGATAAGTTTAAAGCTCGCATGTACTTTCCTACTATAAAGGAACTGCTGCAAATCAGCTAGTACATGGAAATTTCCTCCCCATTCGAGTAAATCAGATGGCTTTGACGTCTATCAAGAGGTTGATCATCTTTCTTGCACAAATTCCTCAGCAATTTCTTTAGGTGATCTCTGAACTTGATCCCCATGAAGACGTAAAAAACTGGATTTAGGCAGCAGTGGGAGAACGCCACCAGTCGGGACACGTGATAAACATAATCCACCCTGGTGCTGACATAACAGTCGTTGAACGGCGAGATTCCCCAAGATATCAGAGAATTGAGGAACATGGCCACATTGTACGGTGCCCAACCCAAGTAAAATGCCAGCACAATGCAGAGGATGAGCTTCACAGTCTTGGGACGGGTGTGTGATGTGGGTCTGAGCAGGCGCCCGAGAATTCGGAAGTAGCAGAATGCAATGGTGAAGAAAGCAATGAGGAAGAAGATGTTTTGCAGGTAAATAATAATCTGCTTCCATGTGATGTTGCCATAATCGCAGTAAGCTCTACTTACTTCAGGATCATCATGTTTCAGGACGGTACTGAAGATGAAATTAGGGGTTGCAGCACAGAGGCTCAAGAACCAGATGAATGCAGAAATCGCGATGGAATAGTATGTGGTGCTGTTCAAGAGCATAGACAGTGGGTGCACCACGGCTATGTAGCGATACACGGTCATAACTGTGAGAAAGATGAGGCTGCTGTAGTAGCCCAGGTAGAAGACGAAGCTCACTGATTTGCAGACAGCTTCTCCAAACGTCCAGCCCAAGATGAGGTCGGTGGCCCAGAAGGGTAGGCCAAAGGTAAAGATCATGTCTGAGATGGCCAGGTTTAACAGGAATGCATTGGTCAGGGATTTCAGATTTTCATATTTAATAAGAACCCCCAGGACCAATGCATTGCCCACACAGCTGAACATGGTGACCAGCACAAAAAAGACCGGGGTGACAACTGTTCCAAACTGTATCACTTCAGTTTTGTGGCACAAATCGTCATCATAACTTTCATTAAAATAATCATATGGTGTGGAACTGTTTTCTTGAAAACTTTCCTCCATGCTAAAAGAAGACATAATAAAATATATAAATATTTATTAGTACAAAATAGAAAATATACAGAAGAAATAGTAGGTCTATGAAGTACTGAAAAACAACTAACAATTCCGTCTAAGTTGGTATTTGTCCACTGCTTTTGAGAAGACAAACAGGGTGCCATCAATCCAACCTTCACAATTTACTGATTCCATTATACAAAGCAGCAAAACTCCCAGTAACAACACATAAATACATTTTAACTTTCAATTTGGTGGACTACACTTTCTACATAATCCATTATAGCATGTTCATTTCATTTCCATACCTGAAGTAAGAGCTCTGAGGTGTTCTCAAAAACAGCAGTTGATTTAGTGATGACGGATCATGCAGGATAGCCGTTACTGCTTTTATTCCTTTTTGAAACCCTATCAGAAATACATGGTTCCCATTAGGTTACATAAACATACAACCCTCCCTTTTCTCAGAACTGAACCCATGAGTTTTTTGTTCTTTATTTTTTTTTTACAGTGAGTTTTGAATGATTTTGAACAGGTGAGTTTTGAATGGTTAGGCCAAACATTTCTGTTGCACAAGTAGGTGAAAATTACAAAGGGGATTTTAAATTTTCTGCAGCATGGTAATAGATGGGGTGGCACGGTGGTGTAGTGGTTAGCGCTGTCGCCTCATGGCAAGAAGGTCTGGGTTCAAGCCCCGTGGCTGGTGAGGGCCTTTCTGTGCGGAGCTTGCATGTTGTCCGCGTGGGTTTTCTCCAGGTGCTCTGGTTTCCCCCACAGTCCGAAGACATGCAGGTTAGGTTAACTGGTGACTCTAAATTGACTGTAGGTGTGAATGTTTGTGTGTGTCAGCCCTGTGGTGACCTGTCCAGGCTGTACCCTGCCTTTTGCCCGTAGTCAGCTGGGATAGGCTCCAGCCTGCGACCCTCAATTTAGAGTCAATTTAGAGTCACCAGTTAACCTAACCTGCATGTCTTTGGACTGTGGGGGAAACCGGAGCACCCGGAGGAAACCCACGCGGACACGGGGAGAACATGCAAACTCCACACAGAAAGGCCCTCGCCGGCCACGGGGCTCGAACCCGGCCCTTCTTGCTGTGAGGCGACAGCGCTAACCACTACACCACCATGCCACCCCCAATTCATATTATTATTCAATTAGGCAATCATGTGGCAGCAATGTAGTAGAAAAAAATAACCTCACTGAGGCTGTAGCTCATACCAGCCACTGTTATTGTGAATTTGAAATCCGATTAAATACTCCTGTGGGAGAAGTAACGATTTTTGCTAAATTGCATATGACTCCTGTGTAGCCGCATCCATGGTAGGTGGCGCCACCTGGTGAACAATTCTTGTTGAAATGTCTTTAGATTCTTCTGGGTGAGTTTCAGTGAAAACATCCTAGCAGTTTACGAACACTAGTGTTTAATGTGATGAGTCACCCAAAATTTTCAAATGCCCATAAAATGTTAAATATGACAGGTGGCACCACCATCTTCATAACTTTATACACACCAACCTGGGGAACATTCCATATGAGTTTGATCAAAATCTGATCCCTCCCGTAGGAGGAGTAGCGATTTTCATGAAATTGCACATGACCCCTCTGTAGCCTCATCCATGGTAGGTGGCACCACCTGGTGAACAGTTCTTGTTGGAATATTTCTTTAGAGTCTTCTGGATGAGTTTCGGTGAAAACGTCGCAGCAGTTTATGAAGAGTAGCGTTTAAGGTGACAAGTCACCCAAAAATTTCAGACACCCATAAAATCGTAAATATGACAGGTGGCACCACCATCTTGACAACTTTTATGCACACCCACCTGGGGAACATTGTATGTGAGTTTGATTGAAATCTGATCAATCCTGTACAAAAAGTAGTGATTTTTGTAAATTGTGGACGGACAGACGACGGATGATGGACGATGATACATAATCGCATAAGCTCATCCAGCTTGGCCTATGGCTGGATAAGTTAATCATATGGATACAGGTCAAGAATTTCAGTTCATGTTGACCACAAACATCAGAATGGGGGAAAAATTCTAATCTCAGTGGCTTTGACCACTGCATAAATGTTGATACCAGATGGGTTGGTTTGAGTATTTGAGAAATGGCTAATAATTTAGTATTTTCACACATAATTGTCTCTAGAATTTACACAGAATGGTGTGAAAATCACCCAATCACTCCCATCACCCAATCAAGCATCCAGCCAGAGCAGGTCATGATATTTTTTAACCGTATTAACATGCCATTGTTGTGTATTATGCCTGATGTCAGGACTCTCATCTCTGCGAGCCTACCACACAGACTTAATACTTGTGTTATTTTTAGACATTGACACTTGTTGCCTACACTTATTCAGGTGACATTGGGCATACCTAACAACCTGTGTTTTCTCTCCCCCCCCCCCCCCCCCCCCAAAAAAAAAAATCTGTCCCTCTGAGTTACATGTCGGTCCTGGGATCGAGAAGCTAACCTCTTCTGCTCCTCGGACCTGCTTGATTCATCCTGGTGCTGTGTCTGGTTGGAGTCTCATCGCATCGCTCCTGTGGAGGATGGCCCCATGAGGACAGTTGAAAGTCACACCTGGAGGACACTCTGGACTCTTACAGTAATGCTTTTATGGCTGAGGACTACAGTTGACTTGCTAACTTTAGGACTGCAGTTGTCATGAACAGTTTTGCACTCAAGTTTCCATCAATGAAGAGTTACATCAACGAAACTGACTTCATGTTAAAACTGTTAATGTTATAGTCATGCTGTCTGTTGTTGCCCAAATGAGGATGGGTTCCCTTTTGAGTCTGGTTCCTCTCGAGGTTTCTTCCTCGTGTCGTCTGAGGGAGTTTTTCCTTGCCACCATCGCCACAGGCTTGCTCATTGGGGATAGATTAGGGATAAAATTAGCTCATGTTTTAAGTCGTTCAAATTCTGTAAAGCTGCTTTGTGACAATGTTTATTGTTAAAACCTGGCTTAAACCAGAAGACACAGCGACCCCGGCAGCACTGTCATCTACCCATTCCCTCTCACACACCCCTCGGGTAATTCAATGAGGAGGAGGAACTGGGATCCTAGTTGACAATCAGTGGAGCTACACTACACTGCTGCCTAACAACATCTACAAGTCTTTCGAGTACCACGCTATCAAGGTGACAGCTCCAGCTAAAGTCACTGTTATCATCATCTACCGCCCCCCAGGACCACTGGGTGAATTCGTGGATGAGCTTGACATCTTGATCTCCTCCATCATTGATCTAGATTGTCCCTTACTCGTCCTCGGTGACTTCAACATTCACCTTGACAAATCATATGCCACAGACTTCATCACTCTTATACACGCATTTGACCTACAACTAGCAATTCAACTCCAACTCACAAGAATGGACACCAACTCGACTTAATCCTAACAAAGAACTGTGTAGCGGAGTAAGTGACTGTTATACCACTACACATTTCTGATCACTACTTCGTTCATTTTACTGTCTCCCTCCCTGAACTACTGTCCACTCCTCCTACCATGGTCACCTTCAGACGTAACCTACGTAACCTGCCAATTACTAGTCTTGCTTCAGCTGTCGTCGCGGCCTTGCCTCCTCTCTGCACACTTGACTCACTGAACATTAATGCGGCTACAGAGGTATTCACCTCTACTCTAAGATCTTGTCTGGACACCCTGTGCCCCTTAACCTCGAAACCTGCACGCTGTACCCAACCCCGTCCATGGCTGACAGACACCATCCGTGCCCAGCGCACCACCTTGAGAGCAGCAGAAAGGAAGTGGCATAAGACAAGCAACCCCAACGATCTAGAAGCATACCGATCTCTACTTGCTTCCTTCTCCTCTTTTGTAAGAACTGCGAAGATGGCCTACTACAATGACAAGATCACCAACACCACAGATTCAGGGAAGCTATTCTCTATCTTTAAATCATTACTCTACCCTCCCCCACCTCCAGTTGTCACAAATCTCACTGCAGACAATTTTGCCTCCTTTTTTACAGAAAAGGTAGCTGTAATTAGAAAGCAATTTGGTGATCCTTCCATTTTCTTTCAAACTACCACCCAAACAGTTTCTGGTGCAGCACTCTCTGAGTTTACTCCACTCTCAGAGAGTGATGTATCAAAGTTAAACAAGGAAAGTTGCCCCACTATCTGCCAGCTGGACCCTCTGCCCACTAATCTATTCCAAGCCATTTTTCCAACAGTGGTTCCAGCGATTACATCCATTATGAACAATTCTTTAGCCTCTGGTACCGTCCCTTCTGCCTTCAAACAAGCAAGAGTGACGCTGCTACTGAAAAAGTCCACACTCAACCCTGCCCAGGTTGAAAACTATCGACCTGTCTTGCTGCTTCCCTTCCTTTCAAAAACTGTGGAGAGGGCAGTAGCTAAACAGGTCACAGAATTTTTAAATCAAAATAATCTTTTAGACCTAAAGCAGTCTGGCTACAGAAGTGGTCACTCTACTGAAACCGCCCTGCTCTCGGTAACTGAAGCTCTAAGGATGGCAAGAACAGAGGGATTGTCCTCTGTACTCATCCTACTGGACCTGTCGGCTGCCTTTGATACAGTCAACCACAGCATACTCCTTAGGATACTCTCGAGTATGGGAATCACGGGTGCTGTACACTCTTGGTTCAAATCCTACCTCGCTGGACGGATCTTTAATGTATCATGGCAAGGTAAACTATCAACAACTCACACCCTCTCCACAGGTGTACCCCAAGGTTCAGTGCTAGGACCTCTCCTGTTTGCGATGTACACCACCTCTTTGGGAGGTGTCATCCACTCACACGGGTTCTCCTACCACTGTTATACCGATGATACCCAGATGTACCTGTCGTTCCATCCAGAAGACTCTACAATCTCTGCACGCATCTCAGCCTGCTTTGCAGACCTCTCAACGTGGATGAAGGAACATCACCTGCAGCTGAACTTGTCTAAAACGGAGCTTCTAGTAATTCCAGCCAAAGAGTCAATCAGTCATAACATCAATCTTAAGCTGGGCCCTATTACAGTTGCCCCAAATAAGGTCGCCAAAAACCTGGGAGTCATGATAGATGACCGTCTATCATTTTCTAACCATATTGCATCAGTGGCTAAATCATGTCGATTTGCGCTGTTCAACATACAAAAAATCAGACCGTACCTGACCCAATATGCCACTCAGCTCCTGGTACAGGCCATGGTAATTTCCTGTCTGGACTACTGCAATTCTCTTCTGGCGGGCCTACCTGCTTGTGCAATAAAACCACTGCAAATGGTCCAGAATGTGGCAGCTCACCTTATATTTACTCAACCAAAGAGGGCTCATGTTACCCCTCTATTTATTGATTTGCACTGGCTACCAGTGGCAGCTCGGATTAAGCACAAAGCCCTAAATCTCGACTACAAAACTATCTTAGGAACTGCCCCGGCATATTTGAATATCTTATTGAAGCCATATGTCCCTACCAGGACGTTGCGCTTTTTCAACAAGAACCGTCTAGCCATACCTCCTGTCTACACAAAACATTCCCAGTCTAAGCTGTTCTCAGTGATTGTCCCTCAATGGTGGAACGAGTTACCACTAGCCATTAGACAAGGGTCATCTCTATCATCCTTCAAGAAGTTAGTAAAAACTTATCTGTTTCGTGACATTCTTACTGCATGATGTTATTTACTGTTCTTGTATGATGATGTACTCCCACTTTTTATGTCTGTTTATATTCTTGATTGTTTATGATTCTTGATTGCTATTGTTTATGTTCTCGATTGTAAATCGCTTTGGGTTTTAAAAGCGTCTGCCAAATACAATTAAAGTAAAGTAAAGTAAAAGTGCTATACAAATAAACTTGACTTGACTTGACTTGACTTGAAAAACAAAAAAAACCATCCAGTTCTGCAGGCACCTTATTGATGAGAGCGGTCACAGGAGACTGGCATGACTGGTTAGAGCTGACAGGAAGGCTATGGCAGCTCAAATAGCCACTGTGTAGAATAGTTCCTATGGCACATGAAATTAGCTCAGCCTTTAGGGGCACCAGCAGCTTTAGTCAGGTGTATACCGGGAGCCAGGGCACCAGACATAGCAGGTAATCTTAGGGTCCTAGGCAAGCACAGGTTCTCAAAGATAGTTATCCATGCAGGAGCTAATGATATATGCCTTTGTCAGTCTGAGGTTACTAAGAGTAACTTTGTAGAGGTGTTGAAATTAGCGAAGGCGATGTCCGATGCTGTAGTATGCTCTGGCCCCATCCCAATGTGGCATGGCGATGTAGCTTACAGCAGGTTATGGTCGCTGAACTGCTGGTTGTCCAGGTGGTGCTCTGAAAACAGTGTGGGCTTTATAGATAATTGGGCTAGTTTTGAGGGCACTGCTGACCTGTTAGGGTGGAACGGTATCCATCCCACTCAGGAAGGTGCTGCTCTCATTTCCTGCAGCATAGGTCATAGTCTCAGAAAAGGTCTAGTTAATTTCTGACAATCCAGAGCCAAAGCCAGGGAGCAGACGAACAGGCTAAACTGACTGTCTGCTAGCTGCACAGAGTCGTCACTCAGGGTCCACTACATTGAGACTGTGTCTGTTCCCTGAGCTAAACAAAAAGGTAGAAATTTTCAGAGAGTTTGTTCCAGTAACCTAATCAATATAAAATTAGATCATACTGACTGTACAGCTGCTGCCAGCACCTTTGATCTAAAGGTGGGGCTATTAAATATTAGATCTCTTACATCTAAAGCGCTAATGGTTAATGAACTCATTACTGATCAGGAGTTTAATGTACTTTGTTTAACTGAAACATGGATTAAGCCAAATGAATATATAGCATTAAATGAAGCGAGTCCTCCTGGATACAGTTATATACACCAGCCTCATCTAACTAGCAGAGGAGGAGGCGTCGCGGTTATTTATAATGATTATCTAGGTGTAACACAAAAACCTGGTTATAAATTTAATACATTTGAAGTTCTTCATGTAGCCTCGAAAAATAAGTCTACCCAGTTAATTCCGTTACTTATTATTTACAGGCCCCCGGGGCCATATTCTGAGTTTCTTTCTGAATTTGCAGATTTTATCTCAGATCTGGTTATTTCCTTAGACAAAGCTTTAGTTGTCTGAGATTTTAATATTCACTTTGATAACCCAGAAGACCCTTTGAAAACAGCGTTTGTGTCCATTTTAGATTCAGTAGGGATTAATCAGAATGTCATAGGACCGACCCATAATGGTGGTCACACCCTCGATCTAATACTAACATTCAGATTAAACGTAGAAAGTATAGTCATACTTCCACAGTCTGAAGTTATCTCAGATCATTATCTCATCTCATTCAAAATATGTCTGAGTAATAATATATGTACCTCACCACGCTACTGTATTAAACATACATTCACATCAACTACTGCACAGAGCTTTATAAATGATCTCCCAGAGTTATCAACTTTGATTGGGTCACTGTCAGCCCCTGCAGAACTTGATCAGGCAACTGAATGCTTAGAGTCAACATTCCGCCATACCTTAGATAATGTAGCTCCTCTTAAAAGGAAAATGGTCAGAGACAAAAAATTAGCACCCTGATATAATGATGGCACTCGCACATTAAAACAGACCACTCGAAAATTGGAACATAAATGGCATCAAACAAAATTGGTAATGTTCAAATTAGCATGGAAGGAGAGCCTCCTGAAGTATAGAAAAGCTCTTAGTGCTGCTAGATCAACATATCTCTCCTCCCGAATAGAAGATAACAAAAATAATCCTAAATTCCTATTTAATACTGTAGCAAAATTAACCAGGAATAAGCCCACTATAGACACATGCACACTTGTAGTATGTAGTAGCAACGATTTCATGATTTTTTTTAATGACAAAATTGAGAATATCCGACAAAAAATTCAAACTACTAATTTAAGGTCAGACAATGTAAGTGACCCTGTAGTTAACAATATAACTGTATCAGATCATCAGTTAGAATGTTTTACTCCCCTAAAAGAAACTGAATTTCTTTCATTAATCTCGGCATCAAAAGCCTCAACTTGCATACTAGATCCCTTACCGACACGTCAATTCAAACAGATAATACCTGAAGTAATTGAACCGCTTCTAAAAATAATAAATTCTTCTCTTACGATTGGCTATGTACTCAAATCCTTTAAACTAGCAGTTATCAAACCCCTGATTAAAAAACCTGACCTTGATCCTTGTCAGCTGTCCAATTATCGGCCAATATCAAACCTCCCCTTTATCTCCAAGATCCTTGAAAAAGCTGTGGCACAGCAGTTATGCTCATATTTACATAGGAATAACATCCATGAAATGTATCAGTCAGGATTTAGACCTCATCATAGCACAGAGACAGCTCTGGTTAAAGTAGTAAATGACCTACTGTTGGCATCTGATCAGGCCTGTGTCTCGCTGCTTGTGTTGCTTGACCTTAGTGCAGCATTTGATACCATTGATCATTCCATTCTTCTGGATAGACTAGAAAATGTTGTGGGAGTTAAGGGAACGGCCCTCTCCTGGCTCAGGTCTTATTTAACTGATCGCTATCAGTATGCTTCTGCTGTCTCGTCTGTTTAGTGTCTATACTTCTGAGAGACTCTCTCCGCACTGCTCTCCAAACTAAAAACCATGGAATTGATAAACTGGTCTCTTCACGCAATTGACACAATCTTCTCAATGAGAAGCCTGGGTTCGGGGGAACCAGCCTGTCCTGCCAGAACGTTCGCAGCTGGCTACACGATGGATGCGTGGGAGAAGTGGCGGGTCGTGTGCCTGGCGGTTCTTTCTGTGGAGGACATTGAAGACATCTACCTATTCGGAACCATGATTACAGGACTTTTGCTGATTGAATTAGGCATTGCCCTGGTTTATCAAGGAAATCAGGAAACGGTGACAGCTGTCCAAAGCCCCATAAAGCTGCCCGACATGATTGAAGAGGTGGGCAGAGCTGTCGGCACTCAGACTGTGACTATTCAGAACTTGAACCGCAATATGGATATCATCTTGGAGAAGCTTTCGGCTTTGCAGAGGAAATGGATTTGGGGGACCAATTTGGACTATCAGAGTAGGTGTGTAAAGGAATGCAGCTGCTCGACCCAAAGACCAAACAATCTTATCTGTTTCGGCTCTCCCAGCCAGCACTGGCCTTGGCCAAGGCCGTTGCTGGGAAAACAATTTCCCCCGGAGGTCACTGCTGTTAGACTCTCTCGTATTCCTCCCCCTTCTTCCCACGGTCACTGTTTTCACCCCCAGTGTGACAAGCGGGTGCGTGACCAGTGCCATCATGGCTGCAGGAGCGGACGGCTGCTTGCTTGTGCTGGATTATCTCTACCTCCTCCCCTCCCCCCCTTTTTACCCCCCACCCCTGATCGCCCCCCTCCTCCCTCCCCCCCAAGTCCTGAGTTTTCATGTTGTAAAGTGTACTTGTGTTATTTTGTGCTTCTGTGCTGAGTTTTTTTTAATGTTCCAACACTGTACTCCTCACAGGAGCATAGTGTGGGGGTTGCTTTTTTTCTCCTCCCCTCTCCTCATGTTACTCTGTATTTTTCTTTTATCCCTGTCTTCCGTCCTGTCTACTCCCCCTCTGTCAATTGTGTGTATGTGTATGTAAGGACAGGTTGATGGTCAATTTTGCTGGTACAGTGATAATAAAGGGTTCATTCATTCATTCATGGTGATATAAATGGTGATATTTCTAGACGTACTGAGGTAAAGTTTGGTGTTCCACAAGGTTCTGTCTTGGGTCCACTGCTTTTTTCTTTATATATGTTACCTCTGGGTAATATTATTCATAAACATTGGATTAGTTTCCACTGTTATGCTGATGACACACAGTTGTATGTTTCTGCAAAACTTGATGAGAGACACCAGCTTAATAGAACTGAGGAATGTGTAAAGGACATTAGACACTGGATGCTTATTAATTTCCTTCTGCTTAACTCTGACAAGACTGAAGTACTTGTACTAGGACCACATGCAGCTAGAAGTAAGTTTTCTGATTACACAGTAACTCTGGATGGCCTTTCTGTTTCTTCACGTGCAGCAGTAAAAGACCTCAGAGTGATTATTGACCCCAGTCTTTCATTCGAAACTCGCACTGATAACATTACCCGGATAGCTTTCTTTCATCTCAGAAATATTGCTAAGATAAGAAATTTAATGTTACTACATGACGCGGAAAAAATAGTTCATGCTTTCGTTACCTCCAGGTTGGATTATTTTAATGCCTTACTGTCTGGATGTTCCAATAAGTGCATAAACAAGTTCCATTTAGTTCAAAATGCAGCAGCAAGAGTCCTTACTAGAACTAGAAAATATGACCACATCACACTTGTCTTATCCACACTGCACTGGCTCCCAATCAAATTTCATATTGATTATAAAGTACTACTATTGACCTTTAAAGCACTGAATGGTCTCGCACCACAGTACCTGAGTGAACTTCTGCTCCTCTATGACCCGCCACGCCTACTTAGATTAAAAGGTGCAGGCTATCTGCTGGTACGTCGTATAGTGAAGGCTACATCAGGGGGCGGAGCCTTTTCTTACAAAGCCCCACAGTTATGGAACAGCCTTCCAAGTAGTGTTCGGTAATCAGACACAGTCTCAGTGTTTAAGTCTCGGCTGAAAACATACCTGTTTAGTCAAGCCTTTTGTTAATGGTGTTTATGAGGTAAAGGTGTAGATCTGGAGGCTTCTCAGACATAGTGTTTTGGTAAACTGGGATGTATGGATGCTGTCAGTCCCCCACTCACTTGCTCACTCGAGGTTGTTGACGGTGTAGTGGCTGGGTGCTTTATGTCCCGGGGCCCCTCATGCCTGTGTTACCTTCTGGCTCTCCCCTTTTAGTTATGGTGTCATAGTTAGTTGCTGGAGTCCCTGCTTGTACACAGTGCAATATGTATACTGTTCCTACTTATTCAGGTGACATTGGGCATACCTAATAACCTGTGTTTTCTCTCCCCCCCCCCGAATCTGTCCCTCTGAGTTACATGTCAGACCTGGGATCGAGATGCTGACCTCTTTTGCTCCTCGGACCTGCCTGATCCATCCTGGTGCCCTGTGTCTGGTTGGAATCTCATTGCATCGCTCCTGTGGAGGGCAGCCCCATGTGGGCAGTTGGGGGTCGTGCCTGGAGGATGCTCTGGACTCTTACAGTGGTGCTTTTGTGGCTGGGGACTGCAGTTGACTTACTGACTTTAGGACTGCAGTTGACTTGCTGACTTTGGGACTACGGTTGTCGTGAACGGTTTTGCACTCGGGTTTCCGTTGGTGGGGGGTTTATAGCATCAACAAAGCTGACTTTATGTTAGGACTGTTAAAGTTATAGTCATGTTGTCTGTTGTTGCCCGGGATGGGGATGGGTTCCCTTTTGAGTCTGGTTCCTCTCGAGGTTTCTTCCTCATGTCGTCTTAGGGAGTTTTTCCTTGCCACCGTCGCCACAGGTGTGCTCACTGGGGATAGATTAGGGATAAAATTAGCTCATATTTTAAGTCGTTCAAATTCTGTCAAGCTGCTTTGCGACAATGTTTATTTTTAAAAGCACAAATAAACTTGATTGACTTGACTTGAATAGTGGTGAGCAGAAAGGCATCTCAGGACACACAACATGCTGAATGAGCACAAGCACAACAGCACAAGACAACATTGGGTTCCAGTCCTGTCAGACAAGAAAAGGCATTTGAGGATGAAGTTGAACACTGGAACTGTTCAACTGTCCAATGTCTTGTGACCACTTAAAACAGAAATGGAAACGTTTTGTAATTAATTTCTAGTGATATTAATAATTAAATGCAATTATTTTGGCTAATTAACTACAAAGACATTTTTTATAACTTTTTAACCCATTGCAACCAAGGGTGATAATAATTCTGGAACCACTGGTGTGCTGCAGAAACATCCTATCCATGTGTCACACTGTATGACTAAATCAACCATCGACTGTAAAAAACATGTAGAATGGAGAGCATAACATCTATAAAAAGTGATGCCACCACAGGTCTAGCACCACTGCTGGCTGGCTGCAGGATAATTTTTAGCCCCACCCATCGTCATGCATTTCAATGACAAAACAGCTTATTATCCATATCACTTTTCTCATCTAAATTGTCCTTCCATCTGTCTAATTCGTACGGTTAGTTTTCCCTATGCTGATATCTGCACATTTTTTACTTACCCCAGAAATTAGTTCTTAAATTGTTATTCTACTAGATTGTAAGAAGGTGTGGATACAGTTAGGAATGAAGTGATTGACAGCCTTGGCTATAAAAGACCGGCAGCAGCACCTGCATCATGCTCTGTCTGTTCATTACATAGAATAGCTGAGTTTCTAGTCACATTTATAAAGCAACCTTGCCTACCCTATTATTGTTTTATCATTTCTTATAACTGTTAAATTTGAATGTTTTGACAGTCGTGCTGTTGGTTGTACAAACAGGGCCTCTGTGCAATGTTCTTTGCAGGTTTTTTTTTGGTAAGTCTAATGTTTTAGCGGGCGGCACGGTGGTGTAGTGGTTAGTGCTGTCGCCTCACAGCAAGAATGTCCAGGTTCGAGCCCCGTGGCCGGCGAGGGCCTTTCTGTGTGGAGTTTGCATGTTGTCCGTGTGGGTTTCCTCCGGGTGCTCCGGTTTCCCCCACAGTCCAAAGACATGCAGGTTAGGTTAACCGGTGACTCTAAATTGACCGTAGGTGTGAATGGTTGTCTGTGTCTATGTGTCAGCCCTGTGATGACCTGGCGACTTGTCCAGGGTGTACCCCGCCTTTCGCCCGTAGTCAGCTGGGATAGGCTCCAGCTTGCCTGCGACCCTGTAGAACAGGATAAAGCGGCTACAGATAATGAGATGAGATAATGTTTTAGCGTAAAATGAGAAATATGATCTAATTGCTTCTTAACCAGACAGCTAACTTCACTACAAACTTTACCGCCATATTTACCTATTTATTTGAAGTTTCTGTACACATGCACTAATACAAAATGTTAGCCATTTCTATTAAAAAGCTAGTTTAATCATGCTAACTACCAAGCCATATAGCAACGGTAATAATTATACTATTTCAGTATTAATGCCATCCAACCAGCCAGCTCTCAAAATTTACACAAAAGCCATTTATTCCTTTGTGAACTCATACGCTACCAAAAATATTAGGATGTACAGGGTGTTTCAAAAAATTTGATATTATTTGAGATGTAAATATCCCAGAAACTAACTACATAGTCTAGGGAAATGAAACTGAACAGTCTTAATGTTGACCAATATAACATTTCTCATCTCATCTCATTATCTGTAGCCGCTTTATCCTATTCTACAGGGTCGCAGGCAAGCTGGAGCCTATCCCAGCTGACTACGGGCGAAAGGCGGGGTACACCCTGGACAAGTCGCCAGGTCATCACAGGGCTGACATATAGACACAGACAACCATTCACACTCACATTCACACCTACAGTCAGTTTAGAGTCACCAGTTAACCTAACCTGCATGTCTTTGGACTGTCGGGGAAACCGGAGCACCCGGAGGAAACCCACGCGGACACAGGGAGAACATGCAAACTCCGCACAGAAAGGCCCTCGCCGGCCACGGGGCTCGAACCCGGACCTTCTTGCTGTGAGGCGACAGCGCTAACCACTACACCACCGTGCCGCCCCCAGTATAACATTTATTCCTCAGAATTTGAATGAGAAATTAAAAGGTATGTAGATTCCATGAACGATTTCACAAATTTTCAATATTCACGAACCCGCTCGACCGTCTCTTTCGATGCCGGTGGTCATCCAGATCCTTTTGTCCTGCACAGACAGACTTCCTCTTTGAACTTTTTGTGCCATGTCTAAATCTGCATTGCAGTTAGTGCATTTTTAGAGAATTCTCTAATAAATGCACGCTGCACAGTCGTGTTTGCATTTCTTTTCCAGTGAATGGCATTTCTATGCCTAAAAAGATTTTTTTGAAAAACCCTGTATTTTATAAGCAGGATAGATAGTTTACACTGCACTTGGAATAGGCATGCGTCCCAAATAATGAGCTATTCGTATAAATACGGAGGTGATTATAGGAAATCGCATGTGCTGATTGGTCAAGAAATTCAGACTATTTCTCGATAATCACCTCAAGCGACATGGCAAAATGGTGGCCAATCGCTTTGTCACTGTAAGTGACCAAGAATTACAAATTATTAAAGAAAATGCTGTTCCTAAAAGCACTAAAAATGTTATGAAGTTTGGTCTAAAACTATTCAAACGTAAGGTGGAATTGTGATTTATTTGAACTATTTCAAAACAAAGTATTCTTTGTGAGTCAGCGTAGAAAAGTGACACAAGTCTGTGCCGTGCCTTTATTACATTTGCATGCTGCTTTTGAAGTTTGAAATAAATTATTTTTAATACAATTTATTTTTAAATGACCACCTGTGCATTTATACTAAAACAATTATCTGCAGCGGCATGGTGGTTAGCGCTGTTGCCTCACAGCAAGAAGGTTCTGGGTTCGAACCCAGTGGCTGGCAAGGGTCTTTCTGTGTGGAGTTTGCATGTTCTCCCTGTGTCTGCATGGGTTTCCTCTGGGTGCTCCGGTTTCCCCCATAATCCAAAGATATGCAGTTAGGTTAATGTGGGGTGGCCTTGGACTGAGGTGCCCTTGAGCAAGGTACCGAACCCCTGACTGCTCCCCGGGTGCGCTGGTGTGGCTGCCCACTGCTCTGGGTGTGTGTGTTTACTGCTTCAGATGGGTTAAATGCAGAGGATGAATTTCACTGTGCTTGAAGTGTGCGTGTGACAAATAAAGGTTTCTTCTTCTTCTAACTTGAGTGTGAATGGTTGTGTGGGTGGCATGGTGGTGTAATGTTAGTACTGTCGCCTCACAGCAAGAAGGTCCTGGGTTTGAGCCCAGTGACCTTTCTGTGTGGAGTTTGCATGTTCTCCTTGTGTCTGCGTGGGTTTCCTCCGGGTGCTCCGGTTTCCCCCACAGTCCAAAGGCATGCAGGTTAGGCTAATTGGTAGCTCTAAATTGACCGTAGGTGTGAATGTGAGTGTGAATGGCTGTTTGTCTCTATGTCAGCCCTGTGATGACCTGGCGACTTGTCGAGGGTGTACCCCGCCTTTCACCCATAGTCAGCTGGGATAGGCTCCAGCTTGCCTACAACCCTGTAGGACAGGATAAAGCAGCTAGAGATAATGGATGTATGGGATCTACCTACCCCCCGCACAATTTCACAGGTATACTGGAAACCGAAAACTCTTTCAGTTGACAAGGGAATTGAAAAACTTTGTTTTGACACCATGACCTATTAATTTTTTCTCCTACATGCATGTACAGGCTTTATGTAGGGAGCATCGCCTCAGTAATATTTAGTAAAGTCCCAAAAATACTAGCTTATATTATAGCTAAGTGAGTTAAAAGGTACTTAAACTCCTCCACTTGAGGTCGAAGACCTATGATCATGAGCTTTGGGTAATGACAGAAAGAACAAGATCGCGGATACAAGCGGCTGAAATGAGTTTCCTTCGCAGGGTGGCTGGGCGCTCCCTTAGAGATATGGTGAGAAGCACAGTCACTCGGGAGGAGCTCAGAGTAGTGCCGCTACTCCTCCACATTGAGAGGAACCAGCTGAGGTGGCTCGGGCATCTTTTTCGGATGCCTCCTGGACGCCTCCCTGGGGAGGTGTTCCAGGCATGTCCCCCCGGGAGGAGGCCCCAGGGAAGACCCAGGACACGCTGGAGGGACTATGTCTCTCGGCTGGCCTGGGAACGCCTCGGTGTTCTTCCCGAGGAGCTGGCCGAGGTGTCTGGGGAAAGGGAAGTTTGGGCTTCCATGCTTAGACTGCTGCCTCCGCGACCCGGTCCCGGATAAGCGGAAGAAGACGAGACGAGTTAAAAGGTTCTGGGTTCGAACCCAGTGGCTGGCGAGGGCCTTTCTGTGTGGAGTTTGCATGTTCTCCCTGTGTCTGCATGGGTTTCCACCGGGTTCCACAGGTTAATATGGGACGGCCTTGGGCTGAGGTGCCCTTGAGTGAGGCACCAAACTCCTAACTGCTCCCCAGGCGCTGTTAACATGGCTGCCCACTGCTCTGGGTATGTGTGTGCGTTCACTGCTTCAGATGGGTTAAATGCAGAGAGGAAATTTCACAAGTGTGTGATGAATAAAGTTGTGCTTTCTTTTTTCTAAAACTGAGTCATTTTAGTTTATTCACAATCTATTTTATTAATAAACCCATTTCTATTTTGCCTGTAAACTCAGCTGGCCCTCAGTCATATGACCTTAAGTTATATACCTCGTCAATACAGCGAAACCAAACTTGCTGCAAGGATGGCCTTTTCTTGTCTCTGATTGGTTGAGCGAGCTGCCGATCATGCCCTGTGTCCCACCCGTTGCAAAACACGGTTTCACTTGTTCTAGCGTGTAAACAAATCGATATGGAGGATCAGCTTACCTTTCGGAAGTACAGTATGTTTAAACACTTGTTTTTATATCAAATGTCCATATTTTTTATTGAATTAATTAAAAAAAAGATGTTTTATGCTTGGTGTGAGTACAGTAAACATGTTTTTAATGTTTGTTCAGCAGGTGTGGTGTTCCTTCAAAGCTAAAGAGTTTTTCTTTTTCTTTAAATGTATTTTTCCGTCATGTTCTTCTTCACAAACATGTGCCTTTCATCATCAACAAGATTAATAATGGTAATAAAATCAAGCGAATATAAATCGTTTTGATGAAGGAGTTAGACGATTCCCTGAATACCGGTATGTTCTGTACGGTATGTGCGAGCCGGTGACGTAACAGCAGTCGCTCTTTCCCGTTCAACTTTATTGAGTCAATAATTTTACATACAACACTTTTATAACTGCAGGTCAGTCTTTTTAATCGGGCTATGTACTAAATAAGTAGCTGATAAAATTGTCAGTTTAATAATAAATTCATAAGAGTATCTTTTCTACACACATATTAAATGAAAATGAACGCAAGACTGCTGAGGGTGAGACTAATGGAGGGGTTTATGGAGGGGTTGTTGGTGGTCTGACCTATTAAAGTTAAAACTTTAACAACCTCAAAGCAAATAAACACACAGTTTAAACACAGTTTTAAATAAGTAAATATTCGGTGTATTTTATTTAACAATGAAATATATTTCTTCAAGACGTGAATTGTAAATCTTTCTTTTTGAACACCCCTACAATGGGTCGTACCATTTTCTAATTGTTGGTAATGTCTCAGCTGGCTGTCATGTAAACTCTATGCACATGAAGCATACTGTACAGTGGTGCTTGAAAGTTTGTAAACCCTTTAGAATTTTCTATATTTCTGCATAAATGTGACCTGAAACATCATCAGAGTTTCACACAAGTCCTAAAAGTAGATAAAGAGAACCCAGTTAAACAAATGAGACAAAAATATTATACTCGGTCATTTATTTATTGAGGAAAATGATCCAATATTACATTTCTGTGAGTGGCAAAAGTATGTGAACCTTTGCTTTCAGTATCTGGTGTGACCCCCTTGTGCAGCAATAACTGTAACTAAACGTTTGCGGTAACTGTTGATCAGTCCTGCACACCGGCTTGGAGGAATTTTAGCCCGTTCCTCCGTACAGAACAGCTTCAACTCTGGGATGTTGGTGGGTTTCCTCACATGAACTGCTCACTTCAGGTCCTTCCACAGCATTTCCATTGGATTAAGGTCAGGACTTTGACTTGGCCATTCCAAAACATTAACTTTATTCTTCTTTAACCATTCTTCGGTAGAACGACTTGTGTGCTTAGGGTCGTTGTCTTGCTGCATGACCCACCTTCTCTTGAGATTCAGTTCATGGACAGATGTCCTGACATTTTCCTTTAGAATTCACTGGTATAATTCAGAATTCATTGTTCCATCAATGATGGCAAGCCGTCCTGGCCCAGATGCAGCAAAACAGGCCCAAACCATGATACTACCACCACCATGTTTCACAGATGGAATAAGGTTCTAATGCTGGAATGCAGTGTTTTTCCTTTCTGCAAACATAACGCTTCTCATTTAAACCAAAAAGTTCTATTTTGGTCTCATCCGTTCACAAAACATTTTTCCAATAGCCTTCTGGCTTGTCCATGTGACCTTTAGCAAACTGCAGATGAGCAGCAATGTTCTTTTTGGAGAGCAGTGGCTTTCTCCTTGCAACCCTGCCGTGCACACCATTGTGGTTCAGTGTTCTCCTGATGGTGGACTCATGAACATTAACATTAGCCAATGTGAGAGAGGCCTTCAGTTGCTTAGAAGTTACCCTGGGGTCCTTTGTGACCTCGCCAACTATTACACACCCTGCTCTTGGAGTGATCTTTGTTGGTCGACCACTCCTGGGGAGGGTAACAATGGTCTTGAATTCCCTCCATTTGTACACAATCTGTCTGACTGTGGATGGGTGGAGTCCAAACTCTTTAGAGATGGTTTTGTAACCTTTTCCAGCCTGATGAGCATCAACAATGCTTTTTGTGAAGTCCTCAGAATCTCCTTTGTTCATGCCATGATACACTTCCACAAACATGTGTTGTGAAGATCAGACTTTGATAGATCCCTGTTCTTTAAATAAAACAGGGTGCCCACTCACACCTGATTGTCATCCCATTGATTGAAAACACCTGACTCTAATTTCACCTTCAAATTAACTGCTAATCCTAGAGGTTCACATACTTTTGCCACTCACAGATGTGTAATATTGGATCATTTTCCTCAATAAATAAATGACCAAGTATAAAATGTTTGTCTCATTTGTTTAACTGGGTTCTCTTTATCTACTTTTAGGACTTGTGTGAAAATCTGATGATGTTTTCGGTCATATTTATGCAGAAATGTAGACAATTCTAAAGGGTTCACAAACTTTAAAGCACCACTGTGTGTGTGTGTGTGTGTGTGTATATATATATATATATATATATATATATATATATATATATATATATATCACATACATGTGTGTATGTGTGAGTGTTTTACTGGGAAATGCACCACTCATATTTTTCTTTCGAGCTCCATCCGGGACCTGGAGAACTAAAACCGTGACATAAATCTCTATATTTCACTCGTGAGGAAATCGATGAATTGTTTTGATAAATTTGGGAACTTTTTGTTTGTGAATGTGTCGATATAATAAAAAGAAAATCACATGTTGGCTGGAAGATATGAAGTTTATCTTCTCGTGTTGAAAAACTCATTTTTCATATGAAATACATCACGGATCTGAGTGACGTATTTAAATATTATTGACTGGCGTTGAGTGGTATATCAGATATATTCCATTCAGCTAGCATGATACTGAACGAATCAAAGACGAGTAGCTGAATGGAATATATCTGATATACCACGAAAAAAAGCCATTATTATACACATTCCTTTCGGGTGTTCAGCGCATTTTTCTCTTTCAAAATTCTCACAAAATCTTCTGTATTTAACGAAGCAAAGCTGTCGGCCATGTTTGTTTACAAATTGTCACAATCACTCATTCGCTAGTGCAGAAGTTTTACATCTGTGATGTGTGATGTCATGTTGTCTTGACAACCATGCAATATCGTAAACCATATTCAACGCTCAGTCTCCATTGGGTAGAGTGACATAATACACGTAGGATAAGCGATATGCTAACAATATTGCATGCTATCAAACCAAATGAATGAAACCCGCTAGAAGGGAATAGAACACGTTTTTATTCCATTGAAAAAGTGTCCTGGATGTATAATGATTCCTGATATTTCACTCCGATGACGTCACTCCCACTGTTTTCCTGCTGACTAGACGTGTGTTGTCAAAATGGCGAACTGGTTCATCATTAAAATTCTTTTCATTAACCTGTGTATTTTTTTTGTGGCTGTGTCTATATAATACACAGTGGTGCGAAGATATGAAGTTTATCTTCTTGTGTTGAAAATATGTTCACCACTTGAAGGTAAACTTCATATCTTTGCGCTACTGTGAAATACGGTATGAGGCAAGCCATGGCTTATTGGTTAGAGAAGCAGCTTTGGGACCAAATGGTCACTGGTTTGATTCCCTAGACCAGCAGGAATGGCTGAAGCGCTCTTGAGTAAGGCACCTAACCCTGAACTGCTACCCAGGCTGCTCTGGGTACTGTATGTTGTACGTCACTCTGGATAAGCATGTCTGCTAAATGTCATTAATTTAATATCCTCTGTCTGTTTTAAACCCCTTATATTTTTATATATTTTTTTCTTTTTCTACCTGTGTTGTGGTTTATGTAAATGCTATTTTTATATCACCCCGACCTCCTCCCTCCTTTTTACTTCTGCTCATAGTCCTCTCATGGCCACTTCCCACCCACTAGAGAGCTCACCCCATCACATGCTTCCTCCAAGGCACATGAAACCAGCTGACAGCATCTTCTCAAACTGTTGCCGAGTTGTATAACACACTCCGTTTTCCTCCTCTCACCTCCCCACGCATAAGCTCACAGACGCCTATGATTGGCTTGTGTCACTTGTGATTGACAGCGCAGAGAGAGTATGCCAACTTTTCCTCCCTGAGAGCAAGGCCAGTTTCGCTTTCTTGGGTTTCCACGCCACTGGCAACATCAGGATTCAAACTCGTGATCTCCAGATGATAGGGCGAATGCGTTTCTAATAGTGCTGTCAAAAATGTCGCATTATTAACGCGTTAACTTGACTCAATTTTAACGGCGGTAATTTTTTGACATGATGTAGGTTTTTCATAAGCTTTTGAAACTGCCAGGAACTTGGAACAGAGACTTTGCTTAGAAAACCGATAGCAGCTAGACTGTAATGCCACGCCCCGCCCCGCACAGCCAGAGTCCTCTGCCCTCCCCCCAAAGAACCAGCGCGAGCAGGGCGCGCTAGTAGAGATGGGATTTATGGCTCTTTGATGGGATCCGCATCTTTGTGATCTGTTCTTTGAAAAGAGCCGTTCAAAAGACTGGCTCATTTGGCTCTTTTTAAATATTTATTCAGTTTTAAGAAGACAGCGTCTAAAGAAGCCAGATCCCTCTGAACTGTAAACTCAATGCTATCCCAGAAATCCTTCCTGTAATATGCAAATTTGGCCGCCTCTGATTGGACAGCGCGACGCATCAACAGGCAGAAAGTGTAAAAGTACAAAATGTGTTAAGTGAGCTGAAACAGTAAAGATCAGATTCAATGCAATATTTATCAACGAACAACTTAAAGTTAATATAATAGTGTACTTTATATTATAATCAAGCATGTCAAGCCTACCGTCACTGTCTAACCTATCTCTCTGATTAGAGTTGTAGACATTCAAGCAGTAGATCATTTCACTCATGGTTCTCTTGCTAGCCCCGCGCCGGTGCTCGGCTTAGGTTTCACTTTGTAGTGGCTGTGTCAAGACGTGTTATGTTTTGCAATAAAAAAAAAAATTGGTACAAAGCAAGCCCATTCACTTTTTTATGCTGATAAGAGAATTACAATGTTTTTTTTATGTGACAAAAATGTGCGATTAAATTGCAATTAATCGCGAGTTAACTCTGACAGTCGCGACATTAATCGCGATTAAATATTTTAATCGCTTGACAGCACTAGTTTCTAAAAATTAAATGAAATTAAAATGCTACAATTTGAATTAAATTAAATATGTATGTATAATTTTTCTTGATTACTCTGTCTGCTTTTCCATCTACCTTTATTGTAGGTTCTCTTGATACCTCACACGGTATGATGACAGTCTAACGCGTGTTCGTCCTCCTGCTTCACCATGGCATCTGTATCAGTCAGTGAAAATCAGCTCCAGAGGATAATCAGAGATCTGCACAGTAACAAACCACATCACACATCTCATACAGACCAACAGAGTTGACGTTTTCCACCATTTTGTGTCTTAACTCCACATGCTAACCTCACACTAGCTACCACACGACACGCATAAAAACAGAATTTTACTGATTTTAATCACACGATTGTTTTTAAAAAAATGAGTGAGAGATATCACAATAACAGAGTTGACGAACACTTGATCTACCGTTGGTGTAAAATCCTCAACGTTTTATTCAAATTAACGAGAGAAGAAATGTAACACACCTCACTGCCTTTCTGAAGTTTCCCGTTAGAGGAAGCGACATCATTCGGTGCAGGTGTCAGGCGTATTATTAAAAGTCTTTGTGGATTTTATGCGGTTTTATAAACAGAGTTAACAAGAACATTGGGACGGATTAAAAAATATATATTATTTTTTTTAGTACTGAAGTTTCACATAATACAGAAAATAGACTTTCACAATGGCAATTGATTTTATATAACAGTTAATAGAATCAGCCCCCCAAAAAACAGATTGTAGACTGAATCACTTCCTGTTTATTCGAGTTGAATGGATTAATCAGAAGTCGAAGACGGACAATAATGGGGGGGGGGGGGGGGTGAGGAGTCATTTAGTTAATGTTTTATGGATAAATTGGGTCTGAAATGTACATTGGTGAAAGTTTGTCATCATTTGCATTATTGTTCAAAACTGATTCAATAAATATTCTCTCGGAGATGTAAAATGTACCCCGAATTCGAGAATGACCCATATATATATGGGTCTGTCTCAGAAACTGGGTACTGTGGGGGTACCCCACTAAATATACTCGCAGTCAATAAACTATACGGTTTTGAATGGTGGTGATGGTTTTAAATTGAAACAAAATGATGAAAGAAATAATACAGATAAAACTAAATCTTTGATGTGAATACTCTTCAGAATTTGGCAAAAATTCTGCAAATTTGTGGAAAAATGGCGGGACATGATAAATGGTCGACTACATCGCGTTCCCTTAAAAAGGGTGTAGTCCACTGAAAAGTCTACAGTTATCACTGATTGTATTTTAAGTTGTAACTTTATCCACCTAAGGATTGGTGCGCTCACAGAATAATCATAACCGTAATAAAACATCATGCAAAATATTTGATCACCGTTGTAACTCCGTTTTCCGCAAACCCAAAACCAATACGATCGTGTGTTTTGATCTAAACGGAAAGCCTCAGGGTCAAGGTCACGACCTCACCAAAAGTAGTAACTTAAAATCACTACGCCGTATAAAAATGTAGTTATAAATGTGCGATTTTGTTTTTTTAAAACAAAAGCTGAAAGTTAGGTATAGAATATGTTTCTTACAGAATATGTTACGATGGTAGCTGGTCTTGTATGAATTTCTGAGCTGTAAAATGAGTCGTGGTCTATTTTTTACCGTAGCGTGTTATTTGTGTGCGGGGAAGGACACACATTAACAATTTGCATGTGTAGAATGGAATTTTCCACTCCAACAGTTAGAAGTTGATCGTGCTTCCGTTTGCGGTCTTTCTGTTACGCGGGCGATCTGTTCGGGCGTTATCACTGAAAAGGTGAGTTTTGACAGTTTTATTTTGTTTTAGTCTTGCAGTATAAGGCAATAGAATGGTTTCTTTTTCATCTTACTGAAATATTTCGTAGTGTTTGCGTATTTTTGGCCAATATTTTGCAACCATGGTCAATTTAGATCAAACTTTTGATCGAATCTACAGCCAGTCATTTTGCCCCGCCCCCGCCTCGCGCTCCGTCCGATGCGGTAGTGATGTCCCGTTGCTCGGGCGCCGCAGCAGAGACCTGCGCGACCTTCAGCCGGTACAGTCGCTGTTCTTTTACCAACGCCGTTATTCTCATCTTTCCGGTGCGTTCTTGATTTTTCCATTGTGTCCTATTTCGCCGTATCAAATACCCAAAATGTATCATATTATTCATATTTAAGTGAATAATCAAGTCAGTCATCATAACTTGGCATTTTTAACCCAAGCAATCAAAAAGAGGAAATTTATTCAATATTTTCACTCATCTGTGAAGGAGGGGCTTTAATTCTTCATGATGGAGTTATTTTATATGGAAATCAATTTTACAAAAGCATTTGAATTGTAATAAAAAAAAAATTCCACAGCAGAGGCCAGATAAAGCAAGACGCTATCTTTATTCTTATTAAACATGACAAAAGAAACATTGAGTGTTCGGTAAATGCAAAAAAATAGTAAAATTAGAAAATTAATTTTTTGACCATAATGTCCCAAATGAGAGAGCAGTTTCTGAGACGGACCCAGATGTGTATGTACCGTATGTGATTCAGAGTTCTTTTGTAATTTCTTCCAGTTGCCTCTGCGTCTCTTTGGATCACGTTACGTATCTGTATCTAAATCTTCATCTCTAGACACAGTGGTAGTGATGATGATGTGCCATGGTGCAACACCCACCATCCACACCAACCATGCGTTTTAAATACATCATGTTTATGCTAATTATTTGTTTTGCATTTGCGCCTCCATGGTGACGCACGTCGAATGATTTGCTTGTGCAGACGCGGTTTCCGAGTTGACCAAGGAGCACGTCGAGAGTGGAGAACCCATCACAGACGACAGCCCCAGTCTCCAGAAGTTCTCCTATAAACTGGAATACTTACTGCAAGTATGTTTTATGTATAGTCAGTGATGAGAACATGTCTCTATATTCTCTGTTTCTCTTTCATTTATTATTTCATGTGAACAACACCTTTTTAGTTTGACCAGAAAGAGAAAGCCACTTTTCTGGGCAGTAGGAAAGACTACTGGGACTATTTCTGTGATTGCTTGGCCAAGAACAAAGGGGCTAACGATGGCATCCGCTTTGTCAAGTCCATCTCAGAGGTAAACTTTCTTTTTCTTTATATACCATTGGAATGCAGATTAAAACGCTTTATATTATGTCTAATGTTAAAAAAGACAACAAACAGAATGAAAAATGTAACAAAGGTTAAACATTATTATATAAGGAGTCTTCACAAAGCGTCGGGAGTTTTTCCGCCCTGGGAAAGTCTTCTGTAAGGAGACGTTGATTTAACGTGTTTGGAATATTTTTGGTCTTATTAAATTCAAGAGAGTGAGTAAGGACAGCTGGTGAGGGAACAGTTATCTCTTTCTTTCTTTCTTTCTTTCTTTCTTTCTTTCTTTGCTGTGACATAAGTTATAACAGGAACTAATTTTGTGGGCATTCCCTAATGTTCGTTCGTTCTTTCTTTCTTTCTTTCTTTCTTTCTTTCTTTCTTTCTTTCTTTCTTTCTTTCTTTCTTTCTTTGCTGTGACATAAGTTATAACAGGAACTAATTTTGTGGGCATTCCCTAATGTTCGTTCTTTCTTTCTTTCGTTCGTTCTTTCGTTCTTTCTTTCGTTCTTTCGTTCGTTCTTTCTTTCTTTCTTTCTTTCTTTCTTTCTTTCCTTCCTTCCTTCCTTCCTTCCTTCCTTGCGGTGACATAAGTTATAACAGGAACTAATTTTGTGGGCGTTCCCTAACATTTCTTTCGTTCTTTCGTTCGTTCGTTCCTTCCTTCCTTCCTTCCTTCCTTCCTTCCTTCCTTCCTGTGACATAAGTTATAACAGGAACTAATTTTGTGGGCATTCCCTAACATTTCTTTCTTTCTTTCCTTCCTTCCTTCCTTGCTGTGACATAAGTTATAACAGGAACTAATTTTGTGGGCGTTCCCTAACATTTCTTTCTTTCTTTCTTTCTTTCTTTGCTGTGACATAAGTTATAGCAGGAACTAATTTTGTGGGCGTTCCCTAACATTTCTTTCTTTCTTTCTTTCTTTCTTTCTTTCTTTCTTTCTTTCTTTCTTTCTTTCTTTCTTTCTTTCTTTCTTTCTTTGCTGTGACATAAGTTATAACAGGAACTAATTTTGTGGGCGTTCCCTAACATTTCGTTCTTTCTTTCTTTCTTTCTTTCTTTCTTTCTTCTTCTTTCTTTCTTTCTTTCTTTCTTTCTTTTCCTTCCTTCCTTCCTTCCGACATAAGTTATAGCAGGAACTAATTTTGTGGGCGTTCCCTAACATTTCTTTCCTTGCTGTGACATAAGTTATAACAGGAACTAATTTTGTGGGCGCGTTCCCTAACATTTCTTTCTTTCTTTCTTTGCTGTGACATAAGTTATAGCAGGAACTAATTTTGTGGGCGTTCCCTAACATTTCTTTCTTTCTTTCTTTCTTTCTTTCTTTCTTTCTTTCTTTCTTTCTCTCCTTGCTGTGACATAAGTTATAACAGGAAACTAATTTTGTGGGCGTTCCCTAACATTTCTTTCTTTCTTTCTTTCTTTCTTTCTTTCTTTCTTTCTTTGCTGTGACATAAGTTTATAGCAGGAACTAATTTTGTGGGCGTACCCTAACATTTCTTTCTTTCTTTCTTTCTTTCTTTCTTTCTTTCTTTCTTTCTTCTTTGCTGTGACATAAGTTATAACAGGAACTAATTTTGTGGGCATTCCTAACATTTCTTTCTTTCTTTCTTTCTTTCTTTCTTTCTTTCTTTCTTTCTTTCTTTCTTTCTTTCTTTCTTTCTTTCTTTCTTTCTTTCCTTCCTTCCTTCCTTCCTTCCTTCCGACATAAGTTATAGCAGGAACTAATTTTGTGGGCGTTCCCTAACATTTCTTTCCTTGCTGTGACATAAGTTATAACAGGAACTAATTTTGTGGGCGTTCCCTAACATTTCTTTCTTTCTTTCTTTGCTGTGACATAAGTTATAGCAGGAACTAATTTTGTGGGCGTTCCCTAACATTTCTTTCTTTCTTTCTTTCTTTCTTTCTTTCTTTCTTTCTTTCTTTCTTTCTTTCTTTCTTTCTTTCTTTCCTTCCTTCCTTCCTTCCTTCCTTCCTTCCTTACTTGCTGTGACATAAGTTATAACAGGAACTAATTTTGTGGGCGTTCCCTAACATTTCTTTCTTTCTTTCTTTCTTTCTTTCTTTCTTTTCTTTCTTTCTTTCTTTCTTTCTTTCTTTCTTTCTTTCTTTCTTTCTTTCTTTGCTGTGACATAAGTTATAGCAGGAACTAATTTTGTGGGCGTTCCCTAACCTTTCTTTTCTTTCCTTTCTTTCTTTCTTTCTTTCTTTCTTTCTTTCTTTCTTTCTTTCTTTCTTTCTTTCTTTCTTTCTTTCTTTCTTTCTTTCCTTCCTTCCTTCCTTCCTTCCTTCCTTACTTGCTGTGACATAAGTTATAACAGGAACTAATTTTGTGGGCGTTCCCTAACATTTCTTTCTTTCTTTCTTTCTTTCTTTCTTTCTTTCTTTCTTTCTTTGCTGTGACATAAGTTATAGCAGGGAACTAATTTTGTGGGCATTCCCTAATGTTCGTTCTTTCTTTCGTTCGTTCTTTCTTTCGTTCGTTCTTTCGTTCTTTCTTTCGTTCTTTTCGTTCGTTCTTTCTTTCTTTCTTTCTTTCTTTCTTTCTTTCTTTCTTTCTTTCTTTCTTTCTTTCTTCCTTCCTTCCTTCCTTCCTTGCTGTGACATAAGTTAATAACAGGAAACTAATTTTGTGGGCGTTCCCTAACATTTCTTTCGTTCTTTCGTTCTTTCGTTCTTTCGTTCGTTCCTTCCTTCCTTCCTTCCTTCCTTCCTTCCTTCCTGTGACATAAGTTATAACAGGAACTAATTTTGTGGGCATTCCCTAACATTTCTTCTTTCTTTCCTTCCTTCCTTCCTTGCTGTGACATAAGTTATAACAGGAACTAATTTTGTGGGCGTTCCCTAACATTTCTTTCTTTCTTTCTTTCTTTCTTTCTTTGCTGTGACATAAGTTATAGCAGGAACTAATTTTGTGGGCGTTCCCTAACATTTCTTTCTTTCTTTCTTTCTTTCTTTCTTTCTTTCTTTCTTTCTTTCTTTCTTTCTTTCTTTCTTTCCTTCCTTCCTTCCTTCCGACATAAGTTATAGCAGGAACTAATTTTGTGGGCGTTCCCTAACATTTCTTTCTTCTTTCTTTCTTTCTTTCTTTTCTTTCTTTCTTTGCTGTGACATAAGTTATAGCAGGAACTAATTTTGTGGGCGTTCCCTAACCTTTCTTTCTTTTCTTCTTTCTTTCTTTCTTTCTTTCTTTCTTTCTTTCTTTCTTTCTTTCTTTCTTTCTTTCTTTCTTTCTTTCTTTCTTTCTTCCTTCCTTACTTGCTGTGACATAAGTTATAACAGGAACTAATTTTGTGGGCGTTCCCTAACATTTCTTTCTTTCTTTCTTTCTTTGCTGTGACATAAGTTATAGCAGGAACTAATTTTGTGGGCGTTCCCTAACATTTCTTTCTTTCTTTCTTTCTTTCTTTCTTTCTTTCTTTCTTTCTTTCTTTCTTTGCTGTGACATAAGTTATAACAGGAACTAATTTTGTGGGCGTTCCCTAACATTTCTTTCTTTCTTTCTTTCTTTCTTTCTTTCTTTCTTTCTTTCCTTCCTTCCTTCCTTCCTTCCTTCCTTCCTTCCTTCCTTCCGACATAAGTTATAGCAGGAACTAATTTTGTGGGCGTTCCCTAACATTTCTTTCCTTGCTGTGACATAAGTTATAACAGGAACTAATTTTGTGGGCGTTCCTAACATTTCTTTCTTTCTTTCTTTCTTTCTTTGCTGTGACATAAGTTATAACAGGAACTAATTTTGTGGGCGTTCCCTAACATTTCTTTCTTTCTTTCTTTCTTTCTTTCTTTCTTTCTTTCTTTCTTTCTTTCTTTCTTTCTTTCTTTCTTTCTTTCTTTCTTTCTTTCTTTCCTTCCTTCCTTCCTTCCGACATAAGTTATAGCAGGAACTAATTTTGTGGGCGTTCCCTAACATTTCTTTCCTTGCTGTGACATAAGTTAATAACAGGAACTAATTTTGTGGGCGTTCCCTAACATTTCTTTCTTTCTTTCTTTGCTGTGACATAAGTTATAGCAGGAACTAATTTTGTGGGCGTTCCCTAACATTTCTTTCTTTCTTTCTTTCTTTCTTTCTTTCTTTCTTTCTTTCTTTCTTTCTTTCTTTCTTTCTCTCCTTGCTGTGACATAAGTTATAAACAGGAACTAATTTTGTGGGCGTTCCCTAACATTTCTTCTTTCTTTCTTTCTTTCTTTCTTTCTTTCTTTCTTTCTTTCTTTCTTTGCTGTGACATAAGTTATAGCAGGAACTAATTTTGTGGGCGTTCCCTAACATTTCTTTCTTTCTTTCTTTCTTTCTTTCTTTCTTTCTTTCTTTCTTTCTTTCTTTCTTTGCTGTGACATAAGTTATAACAGGAACTAATTTTGTGGGCGTTCCCTAACATTTCTTTCTTTCTTTCTTTCTTTCTTTCTTTCTTTCTTTCCTTCCTTCCTTCCTTCCTTCCTTCCTTCCTTCCTTCCTTCCTTCCTTCCTTCCTTCCTTCCGACATAAGTTATAGCAGGAACTAATTTTGTGGGCGGTTCCCTAACATTTCTTTCCTTGCTGTGACATAAGTTATAACAGGAACTAATTTTGTGGGCGTTCCCTAACATTTCTTTCTTTCTTTCTTTGCTGTGACATAAGTTATAGCAGGAACTAATTTTGTGGGCGTTCCCTAACATTTCTTTCTTTCTTTCTTTCTTTCTTTCTTTCTTTCTTTCTTTCTTTCTTTCTTTCTTTCCTTCCTTCCTTCCTTCCTTCCTTACTTGCTGTGACATAAGTTATAACAGGAACTAATTTTGTGGGCGTTCCCTAACATTTCTTTCTTTCTTTCTTTCTTTCTTTCTTTCTTTCTTTCTTTCTTTCTTTCTTTCTTTCTTTCTTTGCTGTGACATAAGTTATAGCAGGAAACTAGATTTTGTGGGCGTTCCCTAACCTTTCTTTCTTTCTTTCCTTCTTTCTTTCTTTCTTTCTTTCTTTCTTTCTTTCTTTCTTTCTTTCTTTCTTTCTTTCTTTCTTTCTTTCCTTCCTTCCTTCCTTCCTTCCTTACTTGCTGTGACATAAGTTATAACAGGAACTAATTTTGTGGGCGTTCCCTAACATTTCTTTCTTTCTTTCTTTCTTTCTTTGCTGTGACATAAGTTATAGCAGGAACTAATTTTGTGGGCGTTCCTAACATTTCTTTCTTTCTTTTCTTTCTTTCTTTTCTTTCTTTCCTTTCTTTTCTTTCTTCTTTCTTTGCTGTGACAATAAGTTATAACAGGAACTAATTTTGTGGGCGTTCCCTAACATTTCTTTCTTTCTTTCTTTCTTTCTTTCTTTCTTTCTTTCTTTCTTTCTTTCTTTCCTTTCTTTCTTTCTTTCTTTCTTGTCCTTCCTTCCTTCCTTCCTTCCTTCCTTCCTTCCGACATAAGTTATAGCAGGAACCTAATTTTGTGGGCGTTTCCCTAACATTTCTTTCCTTGCTGCTGTGACATAAGTTATAACAGGAACTAATTTTGTGGGCGTTCCCTTACATTTCTTTCTTTCTTTCTTTCTTTCTTTGCTGTGACATAAGTTATAACAGGAACTAATTTTGTGGGCGTTCCCTAACATTTCTTTCTTTCTTTCTTTTCTTGTTCTTTCTTTCTTTCTTTCTTTCTTTCTTTCTTTCTTTCCTTCCTTCCTTCCTTCCTTCCTTCCTTCCTTCCTTACTTGCTGTGACATAAGTTTATAACAGGAACTAATTTTGTGGGGCGTTCCCTAACATTTCTTCTTTCTTTCTTTCTTTGCTGTGACATAAGTTATAGCAGGAACTAATTTTGTGGGCGTTCCCTACATTTCTTTCTTTCTTTCTTTCTTTTCTTTCTTTCTTTCTTTCCTTTCTTTCTTTCTTTCTTTGCTGTGACATAAGTTATAACAGGAACTAATTTTGTGGGCGTTCCCTAACAATTTCTTTCTTTCTTTCTTTCTTTCTTTCTTTCTTTCTTTTTTCTTTCTTTCTTTCTTCTTTCTTTCTTTCTTTCTCTCCTTGCTGAGACTATAGTTATAACAGGAACTAATTTTTGTGGGCGTTCCCTAACATTTCTTTCTTTCTTTCTTTCTTTCTTTCATATCTTTCTTTTCTTTCTTTCTTTCTTTTTTCTTCTCTATCTTTCTCCTCCTTGCTGTGACATAAGTTATAACAGGAACTAATTTTGTGGGCGTTCCATAAACATTTCTTTCTTTCTTTCTTCTCTTTTCTTTCTTTCTTTCTTTCTT